>NC_037684.1:66118994-66237924 GCF_003255815.1 Theropithecus gelada
TGTGTCTCTGTGTGTGTGTCTGTGTGTGTGTGTGTGTGTGTGAAGTAAAAACTCTGGGTTTGCAGAAGTGCCAAGCAGACTTCCTCTAGAGGAAGGAAACTGAAACAGCCTCACACATCTCTTACTCCTGCTTTCAGCTCGTTTTAGGCTGAGAAGATGCCACCACTACCACCACCACCACCACCACCGCCGCCACCACCACCGCCACCACCACCATCACACACACGCTGAGTTACACACACCAAGCTCTTGTTGCCCAAGCTGGAGTGCAATGGTGCAGTCTCGGCTCACTGCAACCTCTGCCTCCCGGGCTCAGGCGATTCTCCCGCCTCAGCCTCCCTAGTAGCTGGGATTACAGGCACGCATCACTACACCCAGCTATTTTTTGTATTTTTAGCAGAGATGGAGTTTCACCATGTTGACTGGTCTCCAGCTCCTGACCTCAGGTGATCCGCCCGCCTCAGCTTTCCAAAGTGCTGGGATTATAGGCGTGAGCCACCACGCCTAGCCTGTATTATTCTTTTTCTTTTAAAAAAAAGTTTCGGCCGGGCACAGTGACTCATGCCTGTAATCTCAGCTACTGGGGAAGCTGAGGCAGGATAATCGCTTAAAACCCGGGAGGTGGAGGTTGCAGTGAGCTGAGATTGTGCCGTTGCAATCCAGCCTGGGCAACAAGAGGGAAATTCTGTCTCAAAATAAATAAAATAAAATAAAGAATACAGACCTCTAGACTCCACCCTGATTCTCTTAAATTAGAACCTCCAGGACTGGGTGCCTGGATATTTCTTTTACAATCTCCTTGGGTGATACATTTGATAACTGGTGTGACGCCTATATAGAGCTGTGGAAACAGAAGTACTATAGGCAGTCTTCATACGAGAGCTTGGAATGGAGGTGGAATTTCCCAAGTGATTTGCCTATAAGTATGGTGAATACAGTTTCCACACCAAAATTCTGGAACTGTCTTGGAAATCCTCCAGGACGCAGGGTCCTGAGACTTTTGCATCTGTCCATGAAGGTAGAGAAGAGACTCATAGGAAGATAGCACTCCCTGAGAAGAGAGGAACTGGGAAGGTCCCTAAATAGCCTTAGCTCCAGGCGCTATGGCAGTGTCTGTACCACAGTTAAAGCACAAGACACAGGCACTGACCTGGATACATGGTAGGGTCAGTCAGGCTGGGGACTGCCCCACAGTGGCCACCGCGGGGAGAGAGGGTGGTGGGGAGGAACATACAGCATCTCAGAGTGTTCTTTTTTTTTTTTTTTTTTTTTTTTTAAATTTGAGATAGGGTCTCGCTCTATCATTCTATCATTCAGGCTGGTCTCGCTCTATCATTCATGACTCACTGCAGCCTCAACCTCCTAGGCTCAAGAGATTCTCCCAGAATAGCTGGGACCACAGGCACATCCCACCATGCCCAGCTAATTTCTTTTAAACAAAGCTTTTGTAAAGAGAGGTCTCACTATGTTGCCTACGTTGCCAGGCTGGTCTCTAACTCCTGGTCTCAAGCAATTCTCCTGTCTCAGCTTCCCAAAGTGCTAGGATTACAGGAATGAGCCACTATGCTGGGCCTCAGGGGGTTCATTCTTGTTGCCTTTTACTTAGGCCTCAGGAATAAAAAACAAATGCTATGAGAATGGAAAAAGAAAAGGCAATTAGAAACTCCAGGAAAAGTACAAAGCTGCACAAGAAATTTACTGTAATAAGCTGAGGTCAGGAGAGAAATGGGGATGGGAGGAGGATTCCTCCTTTTTCTGCCTTGGAGGTTTTGCTTCCCAAGCAGAAAGCGGGGAGTATTCTGTCCCTGAGCATGGGTTTACAGCCAGGCTGCCTAATATAGAAGAATCAAATTCCTCCCTCCTGAAATCTTAGAGAGGTAAAAACACTCTTCTTCTTTTAAAGATTTACTCCAAGATCATTCCAAGTGCAGGAGAAATAACAGGGACGCACCTTTGAGTTGGGTCAGGGCCACCTTTCATTCCCAAATAATTTTAAATACCAGGGATTGGGTGACAAGAGCAAATGAGAAAAGCTAATTTTAATAAACACTTGGAATGTGCCAGGCTCTATTGCAAGCACCATATGTGAATCTGGTCATTTCATCTTTGCAATCACTCTTGGAGGTAAGTACTGCTATTATTCCCATTTTATAGATGAGAAAACCGAGGCTCAGAGAGGTGAAGGGACTTACTCAAGGATACCTAGACAGTCGGTGGAGATGCAGGATTTAAACCCAGACAGCCTGGCTTCAGAGCCCCTGCACCATCCCACACCTGTCACCCCCAGAATCTGCAGGATTCAAACCCAGACAGCCTGGCTCCAGAGCCCCGGCCCCATCCTGCACCTGTCACCCCCAGAATCTACAGGTTTCGCTCACCTTCACCATTGAGGCTCTCCTCGCAGGACTGCCAGAGCCCCACGTGGAACCCACGCTGAATGAACTTGTCATCGCCCAGCTCCCAAATGTACAGGACAGCCTGGCTGTCGTTGTCCATCCTGCCATTGCTGCTGTTGTCCGGTTTGAAGTGAATGCAGTGCTGCCCTCCCGGCTGGTCCTGGCACAGCGGCTTCACCACCCGCCGGATCCCCTCACACCAGTGGCTGCTGACCACGGCCGTGAGGGAGAAGGCGAAGGCGAGGCAGATGGGGAGGAGGAGCAGTGCCTGCTGCTGCCTGGTCCTGTCCATGGCTGAGTGAGGTGTGTGGGGCAGGATGAGCTGTGAGGCCCTCTCTCCTCCCGCCTCGTCGCAGTACCTGCCCCTCAGCTCTGCTATCTGGCATCCTCACACAGCCTCCTCTCACGTCCCCCTGGGGAGTTGCATGTGCTGCCACACCACATCCAGAGGCACGGAGCCGGGGCACGGTCCTGTCAAGGGTGCTGGCCCTGCCATTCTCACCAGGAGGTAGGTGTGCAGGAGGGCATTGTTTTTTGTCGGTTTGCTTTATTTTATTTTATTTTATTTTTTGAGATGGAGTTTCGCTCTTGTTGCCCAGGCTGGAGTGCAGTGGCATGATCTTGGCTCACCTCAACCTCTGCCTCCCGGGTTCAAGCGATTCCCCTGCCTCAGCCTCCCAAGCAGCTGGGACCACAGGTGCATGCCACCATGCTGGGATAATTTTTTTGTATTTTAGTACAGATGGGGTTTCACCCTGTTGCCCAGGATGGTCTCGATCTCCTGACCTCGTGATCCACCCGTTTTGGCCTCCCGAAGTGCTGGGATTACAGGTGTGAGCCACCGCGCCCCACCAGAGGGCATTGTTTTTAATTGTGGTAAAACACACATAACGTGAAATTAACCATCTCAACCATTTTTTTTTTCTCTTTTTGAGACAGAGTTTCATTCTGTTGCCCAGGCTGGAGTGCAGTGACACGATCTTGGCTCACTGCAACCTCCACTTCCTGAGTTCAAGTGATTCTCCTACCTCAGCCTCCCAAGTAGCAGGAATTACAGGCGCCCACCACCATGCCTGGCTAATTTTTGTATTTTTAGTAGAGACGGGGTTTCACCATGTTGGCCAGGCTGTTCTCGAACTCCTGACCTCAGGTGATCCACCCACCTCTGCCTCCCAGAGTGCTGGAATTACAGGTGTGAGCCAACACACTGGGCCATCTCAACCTTTTTTTTTTTGAAGTGGAGTCTCGCTCTGTTGCCCAGGCTGGGGTGCAGTAGCGCGATCTTGGCTCCCTGCAGCCTCTGCCTCCGGAGTTCAAGCCATTCTCCTGCCTCACCCTCTCGTGTAGCTGGGATTACAGGCATGTGCCACCATGCCTGGCTAATTTTTGTATTTTTAGTAGAGACGGGGTTTCACCATGTTGGTCAGGCTGGCATCTCAACCATTTTTAAGTGCAAAGTTTAGTGGCATTAACTACGCTCACAGTGTTGTGCAACTATCACCACCATCCAACTCCAGAACTCTTTTCATCTTTCATCATCTGTAACCATCACATAACTCCCATTGCCCTTCCTCCCCGACTTGGCAGCCACCATTCTTCTCTCTGTCTCTATTAATTTGACTACTCTAGGTGCCTCCTGTAAGTGGATCATACAGTGTCCATCCCTCTGTGACTTGCTTACTTCACTCAGCATCATGTCCTCAAGCTTCATGCATGTCATAGCATGTGTCAGAATGTCCTTCCTTTTTCAAGGCAGAATAATATTCCCTGTGTTTATTGAATCACATTTTTTTCATCTATTCAGACACCTGCGTTGCTTCCACCTTTTGGCTGCTGTGGAGGGTGCTGATTTTGATGGAAGACCAGGGGCTGTTTGGGTGGCTGTCTTGGTGAGACAGCCTCACCCTTGCCTTTTGCATGGAGCAGGGTCCTCAGTGTTGGATTCTGGAATCAAGTAATCCTGAGGACCTCACAGGCCTGTTTCTTGTTCAGTTCTATGTAGAGAAGGACTACAGAAAACAGATGCTGGTTCCAGGGACCCTGGGCGACGCGAGGTACAGGCAGGCTGCCTCAGGGCCGAGGTGCTGTGCAGAATGGGGAGGGCGGCATGCATCCCACTTGGGTGCAGAGTTCTGAGGCCAGGGGCCTCAGATGCTAGAAGACAGAACCCTGGGCACCATCTCTCAGGCCCTCACTGAAGTGGGCACTGGCAGGAGCAGTGGCGCTGAAGATTTTTAGGGAGCTCCTTGGGCAGAGGACACTGATGAAGGAGTGAGGGCAGGAGAAGATTCTGCAGAGCATCCTGAAAACACACAGGCTCTTGATGACGTGTTAGACACCTCCTGAATACCCCCAGACAGAATCTGGAATCTATGGGCCTGGGCTAGACAGTGATACTGAGTTAATATCACTCCATCTATACTTTGCCGCTGGCCAAGTCTGAGCACCTGTGTCCTGCTCTCTCACTGGCCTGGTGGGGTCCCCAGTCTCGAGGGAAGAGGCCTTACCACGTTTCATCGCTAGAGGGCACCCGCCCAATGGGTGGGGAAGTCAGGTGCGGCCCCCAACCTTCATCCCTTCAGAAACAAAGGATGTTTTTGAGAAAAAGTTGCAAGAGATGAGACAGAATATTCTTGCAAAGCAGGTATTTTCTTTCAAGACAGACCATCTTCCAGCATGCATCTTGGAAGACGATCTTTCATGAGCACTCACAGAACAGAGTTGCAGCCACATTCAATAACCAAAGTCCATCCCTTGGGTACTTTCTCCCTCTGGGTCTCTCTGCCGTCCCAGAGAGATGACCACGTCGATTCCAGAGGTGACACCACTCTGAGTCCATTTCTAGGGCCTTTGTTCTAGTTGAGCGTTTCATTGTTAAGGTCTAAAATCTTGCCACATGGAGCTTTTAAGATTTCTAGGGATTTCTATTAAGAAAAGCACGGCTGCTTTTCCCAACTGTTCAGAATTCATTCAGTTGAAAAGTTACCCAGGAGGAGCCCCTATGTTTGACTTGAAGAGGGAAGGAAAAAATAAAACAAAACCAAAACCAAAAACGAAGTGAAAACACGTTCTTCTTGCCTCTTGCTAACTCACTGTTCCATCCAATCAAGATACCTTCCACCTGGGCCTCCAATTTGGGACGCTGGGAGCTGGCCTGGGAGAGGTGGGGTAAGAAGTTCCAAGCAGAGCCTTTTGGAAGCACGGCGATGAGCCTGCTAAGAACTCACCGGAGAGGGCAGGGGCAAGACAGGGTACCTTCCCAAGTAGCTGTGCTCAGGCACCTCTGGTCAGAAGACCTGCCTATTACTTGCTGTGTGGCTTTGGGCAAGCCATCCAACCTCTCTGAGCCTCAATGTTTCTCAGCTGTCAGATGAAGAGCTCATCGTATCCTCACGGGGTTATTATCAGGCTGAGTGAAATAAGATGGTGGATTAAAAGATGTTGCCAATGCGAGTTGCGGGGAGAGCGCACACCTGTGCTGGATCTATCATCAATTCCATAAAAAGGGTCGTCAGGTGGGCTGAGCCACGTGTGCTTAGAACAAGTAGGCATTTAAGACGAGTGAATGTTGGACTTTTCAACACGTTTTGCTATTGTGTAGGCATAACGTAAGCCGCTGATTGGGTTTTTGCTTCACGGCCTGGGTTGGGAGCTGTACTCTCCTGAGCTGAGCAACCATCTCTCCTGCAGTCTCTGCATAAACAGGACCCAAGGAGATTCTGCCTTTGTGGTTAGTCTCAGCCCAGCCTGGACAAGCTTAATGCTCTAGAAAGAAATACCCTGCCTCAAAAAGACACCTGCCTCTAAACTGGCTCGAGGCCCATCGCCTTCTACCAGCCATTCCTCTGCAGCTCAGACCCCAGCCTGTCTCAGCCCAGCCTTGTGCATTGAGCAGAACCTTCAGGGTGGAGCCCGCTGACCGCCTTGTTCTTTCTCCTTGGCCTGTCGAGGAAGTCTCAGAAAGCACAGCTGACTTAGGGAAGGTCTGGGAAAAATCTCCCTGCTTTTGGGGGGGTAGGGGCGGGGGATGAGCCAGGGCTGAGGAGGAACTCTGAAGACTTTGTAGATTGCTCTCGACTGCCTCAGACACTCTCGGCACGGCGTGGAGAGGATTTGTGCAAACATTTCCTCTCTGGACCAGGAGGAATGCAAGAGGAGACAGCCTGCGGTGCATCTTGGACTGCTAGAGAGATGTACCCTCACTTGTGAAGGTGCACGAGGAAGATGAAGCTGGGATCAAGCAGGGCAGGGCCTGGGAGAGGAAACGCGGGACTCCTGCCTGGCGTCCCCCAGCTGCCCATGGGCATCCCTGCTCCCTGGGGGACCAGTCCTCTCTCCTTACACAGGAAGTGCTCTCTCTGGGCCCCTGGGAGGCCCTTCCTCACCCTGGTCCTGCTGGTTTCCATCAAGCAAGTAAGAGCAGTTCATTATTATTGTTATTATTATTATCGGTTGTGTGTGTTTCCTGATTTTTTTTTTTTAAAGAAGCAATTTAGGCCTCATGTAAGCAATCTGGAAAAGAGAAAACAGTATTAAGAATATAATGAGCCACCATAATCCTAGCATTCAAAATCACTGTTTATATTTGGCATATTGTCCTCAAATATTTTCTCTATGCTTTTTTTTTTTTTCTTTTTTTAACAACAGCTGGTATTAGGTAGTATAAAACACATTGTATCCTGGTCCCCCCCCACACCCCGCATCATATTATAAGCATTTCCCCACGTCAATGTGAATTCTGCAAACAGCATTTACAATTGCCACATATATCCTTCTGTTTGTCTTCAGTATTCTCCCAGGTTTGAGTATTTAGGTTGAGCAAATCCATTTTTCTTTTTCCTTTCCTTTCCTTTTCCTTTTCCTTTTCTTTCATTTCCCTTCCGTTTCCTTTTTCCTTTCCATTACAAAAATATAGAATGCTAATTGTTTTTTAAAAATATGATTCAAAGAAGTGAAATGAAAACTACAAATCACTCTACTTCCAACAGCTAGAGATCACCCTCATTCACATTTGGGGGCTTGTACTTCCAGACATTTTTCTACCATCGTTTATGTACAGTTTTTTATTTGTTTTTTGAGATGGGGTCTCGCTCTGTTGCCCAGGCTGGAGTGCAGTGGTGCAATCGACTGACTGCAACCCCCACCTCCCAGGTTCAAGTGATTTTCCTGCCTCAGCCTCCTGAGTATCTGGGATTACAATCACCCATCACCACCTGGCTAATTTTTGTATTTTAATAGAGACGGGGTTGGCCAGGCTGGTCTTGAACTCCTGACCTCAATTGATCTACCCGCCTTGGCCTCCCAAAGTGCTGTGATTACAGGCGTGAGCTGCCGTACCAGGTCTCCATACAGTTTTTTCTTTTCTTTTTTTTTTTTTCCAAAAAAAAAAACACAGGCACATACTGTAAATATTATTTTGTAATCTGCTTTCTTCGTAACAAAATACACTAATAACACAACTGACATTATTATGGAGCACTTGCTCTGCACTGGTTTGAGTGCCAGGTGCCCTCCATTCCTCATATTATCTCCTTCTGTGTTCTCAGCAACCCTGTAGTCGGAGGTTCTCTTGTTAATCCCCTTTTACAGATGAGTAAACTGAGTCTCGGAGAAGTTGAGCAACATTCTTCCATGTCAGTAGATGTAGATCTGTGGTATGATATTTAAGGGCTTTAAGGATTTGTTGTAATGTATTTAACTATCCTCTATAGTTGGGCATGCTGGTAGCTTGCTTTATTCTATCCAAGAAGATTAGACCTTCGTCCTCTTTCCAAGTTTCCATTTGGATACCGGGCTATGGGCAGTATAAAAGGATGACGGGAAGGAACCCCAGTTCCACTCGTCTGAGTAAAGAAAGTAGCCTAAGGAATGGCTCAGGCCAGGCACGGTAGCTCACGCCTGTAACTCCAGCACTTTGGGAAGCTGAGGCAGGCAGATCACAAGGTCAGGAGTTCAAGTCCAGCCTGGCCAACATGGTGAAACCCCATGTCTACTAAAAAATGCAAAAATTAGCTGGGCATGGTGGCACACACCTGTCATGCCAGCGACTCGGGAGGCTGAGGCAGGAGAATTGCTTGAACCAGGAGGTGGAGGTTGCAGTGAGCCTAGATCACACCATTGCACTCCAGCCAGGGCAGTAGAGTGAGGATCTGTCTAAAAAAAAGGAATGGCTGTCTTCCTCCTTTGTTCCATGGGCAGGGTGAGTCCCTGTTCATGGTCTTGGAATTCTAAACCCCTCCAGCCCCCATGTAGGGCAGGCTGTGGTACCAGGTCTCATGAGGGTTCACCTCAGGCTTTCTTTGCTGCAAGCCTGGGGCTACAGACACAGATAACCCCTGCCAGATTTCCTACATCCAGGATCCCCTAGAGGCTGCCTTCAAGCCCTCATGGATTGTAAATGTGAGCCCAATGAATGGTTTCATGGAATTCTTACCATCATGGCAGCCTCTCCCCTAGTGATCAGAACATCCTTAAGGCAGGTGGCCCTGGCCTGCCTCTGGTCCCAGGACTTCAGTCTGTTAGTGGTGGGGCCAGTGGTGGGAGACTTGATTCAGAACCTTTATCCTTGCTTCCATTCTCTGGATATCTCATATCAACACTGAGTGAGCACACCCAGCTTATCGTGTAGTTTTGTTCACAAATGTGAACAATGGCCGACCACATGCCGAGCCCTGAGACTGCACTCAGGATATTATCATAACATGCTTCCTCACACCTCATCTTACTTAATCCTCAACACAAGCCTCTGAGACCCATGTTATTACTGAGCCCTTTTACAGATGGGCAAACTAAGCTTCAGAGGAGTTAAATGGTTGCCTGCAATGCTGTAGCTCCTAAGTACTGGAGCCGCTGTGCCTACCCGGGGTGTTTGAAGCCCTGTGAGTTTTCTTCTGTAGCGTTCTTGGGAGTTGTTGATGTATGAATATTTATGTTACAACAGCGGAATCTGCAGAGCCTCAGGCCGGCTTACCAGGCTGAGAAAGCCACACCTTGGCCCTTTCACTCTGGTATTTTTATAATCAGTAACATGCCCGCTGGCAGCGTCTGCTTCTACTCTCTGCCACCCAGTCTGCGTTTTCAGAGCCTTTCTGGCTGGCTGTCCTCTGCGTGTGTCTGTAATTCTGATAGCCTTACTCTTGGTTCTCCATCTTAACCCCGTATTCCTTTTCTAGATGTTTCTATTACAAGGCTTTGGGAAGACTTTGATGATGAATTCTGCTCATAGCCTCTTTCCCTGCATGGAATATAAATGACTGTGGTGTGTGTTTTGGCAGGAAGTCTTCAAAAAATTCACTTAATGAGAAATTCTCAGGGATAGTTTAGTTTCTAAATTCAAGCAGGGAAGTAGTGTTATCCCCACGCCATCCTCTCCCACACTCATTTATTTAGCAGTTGCTTTGGCATCAAAAACACAAACAAAGGATTTTTGAGAAGCACATTGTGGCCCTTTTATACATGGATGGCAGGAGGGTAAAATGGTGCATATTTAAAATTTTAAATTTTTTTTTTTTTGGCGAGGGTAGACAGTTTGACAATCAAAAACCTTTAAAACTATGTGTATTCTGTGACCCAGAAATTCAAATTCAAAGAATTTCTAAGAAAATAAAGATGTGCTCTCAAATGTTCAACTATGAGGATTTTAATTACAGCATCATTTATATCAGTAAACATCTTAAAACAACATAGACATTCAATGCTAGAGGATTTAAAAACTAAATTATATCACATTTTTTTTCATAGAATATTATGCAGCTGTTAAAAGGATGCTTTACTTCATTTATCACTTATTTCTTGAAATGGAAATATATTAACGATATAGGTCTTCTAATGAAACATAAAAGGCTTTGAAACAATATTATTCCCTTTGAAGTTACAAAAGGAAAGAATGAATGTGTACAGAGAGAAGAATCTGGAAGTAGATGGTAATTTCTGAGTAATGAGATAATTCCACCTTCTCCCCTTTTTGCAGAGCTGTGACTTCTATTTCATCTACAGTGAAGTGTATTCCTTCTCTAACAAAGAAAAACAGATTTATTTAAAGAGAGTCAGTACAAGGATTTCTCTTTCCTTTTCCTCAATCCCTTATGGCCAAGTTCGTTGCTGATGCTGGTTGCCTATGCAAGGGAAGAGAAATCAAGGTCAAGCTGGACTTCTCCAGTTGGAAAAAAAATCACCCGTATATCTTCTTTCCTCGTGACTTTGGGAATCTGGCTGTGATTGAACTTGGATGTACCTCTTGTGTTTTTTATGTCTTTAGGGCAAGGACTGGGAAGACAGTTTGAGTTTGTCCAGCTCCCCTAGACTGACAAAATTCCGTACTTTTTAGTTTTAGTTTGTTTTTCTGCTTTTGGTTATGGCTATTGGCCATGGCAAAGAATGGAGGATAGGGGAACATTACACCAGAGACTGATTTTATTGTCTCTTCCTTAATCAGGTCCCGGGGAGGTCCCTGGGGCCATAAATAGTACTGTGTCCCCCAGTGGATCTTACATTGATGACCTGAAGGATTCTAGAGGCTAATTATTTGTTTGGCAACTCATCTGCTAAATTTGTAAAAATGATTTAGAGTCAGTTACGGTGCCATTAAAGATGTTTACATCTTTAAACAATATGTTAATAACTTACATGCTTCCTCTTGGGCCATAACTCAGAGAGATATATTAATAGAGATTCCAAACTCATAGGAAACTGAAATCAAGGGATAAATGCCAATTATTGTACCATTATTATTACTTATTGGATAATTGCATGGTTCTCAAACTGTGCTTGTATAGCCGAGGGCACCACTGTGAACTCACAGGGGTGCTATGAGATACTTTAATTTTTCAAGGGAAGTACAGTGATATGTAGCATTTTCCAGACACCATGCAAACTACTAGCTCAAGGTATTCATGGTGTTAATATTAGATCTCACCTCCTCCCTTTTGATGATGCTGTTTCTTTGCAAAGCTGGGTTTTCCACAGGTCCTGTGATTAAAAACCAAGTAGTGCACAAAAATCAGTGTGGAACAGGAAATAAAGGTGGTGGCATCCGATCTGATCCTAAAGCTTGAGAAGTTGTGCAATGCACAGCAGGCACTAAGCTGTTAAGGCATAAATATTTATTAAGTTGTTTGGACTTACTTACTTAATGAGTGGGGCTTTAGATATCTCTTTTGGCCTGGAAGTACTGTGGAAAAATTACTGAGTCAATAAGTTTGGGAACTGCTGGTCTAATGACCACACTAGCTCCTCTTCAAAAAGTTGGCTGTGTGATTGCTGCTGCACTCCCTACTGGTATACCAGTCCTACCTCATTCTTTTGGGATAACCCTAAGTCTACCTGGCCCTAGAAAGCATTTGAGTTTGTTGCCCCTTGTGAGAAGAGAGAAAACCTTAAAGCCAACTGCTTAACTGGGCGATCTTAGCCCAGATCATTTATTGAACCCTTCCTCATCCTCCATCCCACGACTGAGCCTCTGAAAATGGACAGTAAGAGCATTAACTCCCGCCCTGTGCTGGGTGCTTGTATTCAGAGATGAAAGACACATCTCAGTCCTCAAGGAGCTTACGCAGTAGGGAGGAAGATGGATAAGTGGCCCACCAATGACACTGCAGTGTGATGGGCCATAGGGATCGGTCATGCAGGGGAAGGGTGACAAGTTCAAGACTCAGGGAGACAGGTGGTTAAGTATGGCCAAGGGTCTCTGGGCTTGAGTTGGGCTTTGAAGGATGAATAGGAGTTCACCAGGTGAAAATGAGGGCAGAAGCGAGTGCCAGTGGGAAGTACAAGGATGAGAAGTCATGAAGGAGCACGACTTGGGACAAGGATGGCTGAGAGGCTAAATCCTGAGGCCACAGGCCTTAAGTAAAAGACTGTAGGCAGGAGAGCCCTGGGCTTAGCTCTGTCCTGTTCTCCTGTCACTGTGGAACAGTGTGGAGGGTGGATGGTGGCCCCAGGCCAGAGGAGGAAAGGAAAGACAGGGTTGGACAGGAGAGACGTTAAGGAGGTGGGATCGATGGAACCTGGACAAGGGAAAGGAAATTGCCGTGGACGACTCCTAGTTTCAGGTTTGTAATGGAGAGAACTGAGCCACACAGGGCAGAAGCTCGTAGGGAAGCCAAGGACAACAGACCAGAATGCCCTTGGCCTTGTATGCCAGCCAGTTATATAGCTGCCATCTCTGAAACAGATTCTAAGTCCTTTTTAGGGCAGGGGCTGTGTCTCCCTCATCTCTGTATCCTAATTCCTCCTTAACACAAGGCCTGGCGCACAATAGGTGCCTGATGAAAAACAGAAGAGAAAGTCCTTTTTAAAATCAAAGGCCAGGCATGGTGGCCTTTGAGAGGCCAAGGCAGGAGGATCATTTGAGCCCAGGAATTTGAGACCAGCCTGGGAAATGTAGCGAAATCCTCTTTCTACAAAAAATACAAAAATTAGGGCCGGGCGTGGTGGCTCATGCCTGTAATCCCAGCACTTTGGGAGGCCGAGGAGGGCAGATCACAAGGTCAGGCGTTCGAGACCAGCCTGACCAACATGGTGAAACCCTGTCTCTACTAAAAATACAAAAATTAGCCGAGTGTGGTGGTGCATGCCTGTAATTCACCTACTCAGGAGGTGAGGCAGGAGAATCCCTTGAACCCAGGAGGCGGAGGTTGCAGTGAGCCGAGATCACGCCACTGCACTCCAGCCTGGGCGACAGAGGGAGACTCCATCTAAACAACAACAAAAATTAGCCGAGCATGGTGGCATGTGCCTGTAGTCCCAGCTACTCAGGGTGCTGAGATGCAAGGATCACTTGAGCCTGGGAGGCAGGGGTTGCAGTGAGCCGAGATTGTCCTACCACACTGCAGCCTGGGCAACAGAGTGAGGAGACCCTGTCTCAAAAAAGTAAATAAATAAAAGTGAAATAAAAAGAAGTGGTACAGGTACACAAGTAGAAGCTGTGACACAGCCCAGTCATCTGGAAAGCCCAAAACGTGCTGTATTTCCAAGATTCAATGGCATGAAATAGTTAATGTCAGAAAGGAAAAAATCCCAAGTCCTCAGTAGCTTGAGTAAGTCTCTCAGACTTCTCTTTGTACTGAACCCACTTCCAAATTGACTTCTCAAGAATAGATACGGGCCAGGTGTGGTTGCTCGTGCCTGTAATCCCAGCACTTTGGGAGTTAGGCAGGCAGATCACAAGGTCAGGAGATCGAGCTCATCCTGGCCAACATGGCGAAACCCCATCTCTACTAAAAATATGAAAAAAATTAGCTGAGCATGGTGGTGTGCACCTGTAGTCCCAACTACTCGGGGAGGCTGAGGCAGGAGAACCGCTTGAACCCAGAGGGCAGAGGTTGCCGTGAGTCAAGATCGCGCCACTGCACTCCAGCCTGGTAACAGATTGAGACTCCGTCTAAAAAAAAAGAAAAAAGAAAAGATCCTATAATCTGAGCAGAAAAAATCATGGTCACCTCCAGAGCAGAGAATCTGTCTACTCAGAACCTTTGACTTTGCACCTGCAGACACCTGGGTGATGCAGGTTCCAGCAATTATCTGGCCCTTCTGTCACATTGTTGCATCTTAGTGTGATGCGTCTCTCTTTGGGATCTACATAGTCTCAGAAGCATGCAACTATTCATGTGGGAGGATGCAAAAGTTTAGGATAAGAATATTGTGTACTCTTGAAATGTCAACTTCACTTAAAGGTTTTTAAATTTTTTTCACATTTGTATTAAAGTCAATATGATTAAATTATAGAGTGAATGTAAAATTCGTATGTACTCTTAAGATAGAACATAAGATGCCGAAGAAAGGCTGTTTCTTTGCTGTGGGCCACTGTGGGCACTTCAGTGGGAAGGTTGGAGAAACATAGTGTGAGGTGACAACAAGGCCACATCTGTACTTGGTCACTGGGGGTGACCATGTTTTTGTTTGCTCAGGTTACAGGATCCCTCCTTGAGGAAACGACTCGGAAGTGGGCTCAGTACAAACAGGCGTGTCTGAGAGACTTACTCAAGGAACCTTCTGGTAAGCATGTGTATTAGTTATCCGTGGCTGTGTAACAAATTGTCCCAAAGCTTAGTGGTTCAAAACAGGAACCAGTCATTTATTACCTCTCATAGTTTCTGTGGGTGAGGAATTTAGACAGGGCACACTGGGGATGGCTTGTTTCTGCTCTGTAATGTCTGGAGTTTAGCTGGAAGACTCCCATGGCCTCTACACTTGACCAGGGCTTCCATACAGCATGATGGTGGGGTCTTAAGGGCCTGCCTAACCAAAGCCTTTCATGCCTTGGCCTTGAAAGTCATACAAGATCACTTTGGCCATGTTCAACTGGTCAGACAGCTACAAAGCTCTACCCAGGCTAAAGGAGCAGAAACATAGACCCCATGCCCCATTGTAAGGAAACATATGAAACCAGATGTATGTGGATGTGACCATCTTTGATAAAAGCCATCTGCCATGGCACACTCATCACCCGATCACATGACATGATTAGCTGCCGTATATTAGCCTGGGAATCTGTTAAAGGAATGGGGGTGGGGGATGCCCCATCTCCCAGGGCGTTAACTAAATCTGAAGAGTAACATTTCTCTTATCCAAGGCGACACTAAGTTCAGAACATTCTAGCAAATATGTAATAGTTGTCTGCAGGCTGACTCTTTGGGTGCAGCCACGTGCACCATGCCATCTCCAAAGGAAAAAAAGAAGAAAGTATCTTGGCCCATTGCCTCTGAGCCCAGTGAGGACAATTCCCAGCTCTGGCTTCTTTCAGATCATTTAATTCAGAGGCCTTGAGATTGACAGGACACTGAACTCTCCCTTTCTTTCTTCACCCAAAGGCAGTCCCAGGCTTCAAGCCCTTGTCAGCTCCCTCTGAAGACCTCATGGGTCCAGGCAGGTTGTAGTCAAACCTTGAGGTCAGCTGCAGGAACCACCTCTCGTTTTGGAGAACGCTGCTTTCTGAGGTCAAGGTAAGGCAGGCCTTCATCCAGAGCCATGCCATGCACAGCTCAGGTGAGCACTGCCTTACCAGGTGCTGACACCTGGCAGCCAGGTCGATACAGTGTCCCAAGCCAGCTCATAACACCATGGTGTTTCTCGGGCTTCAATGCCAGGAAGCTGGCCTTCTGTTTTTTTTTTTTGAGACGGAGTATCGCTCTGTCGCCCAGGCTGGAGTGCGGTGGCGTGATCTCAGCTCACTGCAACCTCCAACTCCCGGGTTCAAGCGATTCTCCTGCCTCAGCCTCCCGAGTAGCTGGGATTACAGGCACACGCCACCACGCCCGGCTAATTTTTGTATTTTTAG
Source organism: Theropithecus gelada (assembly GCF_003255815.1). Taxonomy (NCBI): domain Eukaryota; kingdom Metazoa; phylum Chordata; class Mammalia; order Primates; family Cercopithecidae; genus Theropithecus; species Theropithecus gelada. The sequence goes on from NC_037684.1 coordinate 66,134,667, forward strand.
TAGAGATGGGGTTTCACCATGTTGGCCAGGATGGTCTTGATCTCCTGACCTCGTGATCTGGAAACCCGGCCATTTTAGCCTAATAGGGAGCAGATGGTGGGGAATGGTGCTCAGCTTCCGGGATGTCAGGAGCTTACAATATTAGAAGTTTGGGACCTAGTCTGAAATACTTCCATTTGATTCCGGGAGGCCCATAATGCAGAGTTTTAAGATTGTTGCTTCCTGTTGCCAAACGCCAGGGGTAAATCATCCCCTGAGATGGTCCAAGTATCTAATAATGATCATTGAATTAGTGCTCAAATGGAGAGAGATGACTATACAGTACTTGTATTGGATCTGTGTGACCAAGGACCTTGAGTGGGTAGATCCCCTCATTCTCCTGGTCTTTTTGTACATTCACAGAGTAAATGTATCCTGGGATCTAACTGGTGAAGGTTTGATGATTATTTAGCTGATTGTGGAACATAAGGGACCGGCTGAGCCTCCAAGTGTCCTCCTGTCCCCAAGTTTCTGTGAAAGTTTAGTTCATGTCAAATAAAGTAAAATCGGTATCATGTGTACATTGACGTAATTGATCAGAAGTCAAGTTGGGCAGACAAATGCACGTTGTTTGGGGCTGCATTCAGCATTCCTGTGGTCCCCAAATCATTCCCCATCCTTGACTCATCTAGAGAGTGGGCCACCCATGCTGGTTTCTGCACAGGTTACAACAGCTTCCAGTGCCAGGAAGGTGGGCTCCCATGGTGCCTCTCCCTCCATCAGTGGCATCCCTGTGCTGAAACACCGATGTTCATCAGACCCTTCTTCTCTCTATAGGCGTATTTTGTAATGGGACGTTTGATCAGTACGTATGTTGGCCTCATTCTTCTCCTGGAAATGTCTCTGTACCCTGCCCTTCATACTTACCTTGGTGGAGTGAAGGTAATAAGTCTTGTTTTTATCAATTTTCCCCAACCAAGCGCTTTTCTCAAATCCTCTTTCCCCACACACAGTCCCCGTCTAAGCTCTCAGGAATACATCTTCCTTCTCCTCTTCTGTAATTCTTCTATTCTGGATGTTCCATTTATTTTTATGTATGTATGTATGTATATATTTTTGTGGTTACATAGTAGGTGTATATATTTGTGGGGTACATGAGATGTTTTGTTACAGGCATGCAATGTGAATAGGCATGGAGAATGGGGTATCCATCTCCTCAAGCATTTATCTTTTCAGTTACAAACAATCCAATTACACTCCTTAAGTTATTTAAAAATGTACGATTCAGTTATTATTATTATTACATATATATTTTTTGAGATGGAGTCTCGCTCTGTTGCCCAGGCTGGAGTGAAGTGGCACAATCTCAGCTCATTGCAACCTTCGCCTCCCAAATTCAAGCCATTCTCCTGCCTCACCCTCCCGAGTAGCTGGGACTACAGGCGCCTGCACTCAGCTAATTTTTTTGTATTTTTAGTAGAGACGGGATTTCACCGTGTTAGCCAGGCTGGTCTCAATCTCCTGACCTCAGGTGATCCGCCTGCCTCGGCCTCCCAAATTGCTGGGATTACAGGCATGAGCACCGTGCCTGGCCAATGAAGTTACTATTGATGATCGTAACCAGTTGTGCTATCAAATAGTAGGTCTTATTCATTCTTTCTATTTTTTGTACCCCTTATCCCTCCCAGCCACCCACTACCCTTCCCAACCTCTGGCAACCATCCTTCTACTCTCTATGTCCATGAGTTCAATTGTTTTGATTTTTAGATCTTACAAATAAGTAGCTCTCCTACTTCAAAGCTTCTAGAGTACAGATCCAACAGCCACTAAATTTGGCTTCTGTTGGGGTAAGAATGGCCACTGTCATGGAGAGGAGAAACAGGTGAGGGAGAAAGATTGGGATGCTAACCTCCACACAATTTTTGACTTGTTCGATGGGGAGGAAGGATTTTCAAAGTACCCTCTGCATTCACATCGAAAGGAGGTGCCAATGGGTTAGTGCTTTTAACTCCCATGGGACTTGGATGGAGAATGTAACCACTTAGCTTGCTCTGATCCTGGTTCAAGGAAATAAACATGACTTAGATACCCCAGATAACATCCCATCCCTACCAGCCCCAGAAGCCCGACCTCTTCGTTATTTTATTCCGGAAGAGGAGGGAGGTGATTCCTGGTTAGATTCCTGTTGCCTTTGACCACAGACCACCGGCAAATATAAGGACAACTAAAAGTGTTCTCAGGAAACGTAAGTGGTTACAAAGCTCCAGGCAAAACGAGGTGAGAACCAGCTTCTGAGAGGGTGAGATGTATTTTCGTATTTAATTTCAGCCCCATTAATCATCCCATCGTGCAACTTTGGTTTCCATGTTTTGAGCCTCTGGAGCAGAGAGAGAGAGTGTTTAGAAGGAAGATCCATTTCTGGGTGGGAGAGTTACTGACCTATTTTATGGAAGTGTTCTCTGATGAAATCCAGTGGCAATCAGCCCACGAAGCATGAGAATGTGAGATTTTATGGGGGGGTGGAAGAGATAACTCGCTGGATCCGAGGGCTCTGAATGACTCAGGCACAGTCCCCCTGGGAACAGCTGAGTGAGGGGAAAGAGCACTGGGTGTGGAGTCAGGAGCCCCGAGGTCAGACCCAGTCCCTCTATTTTACACTTTTGGAGACTTTGGGCAAATTCCCACAGCCCTCTGAGCTTCCGCTTCCTCATCTATGAAAGGAAGGAGACTTGCTAATTCTGAAGGTCACTCTGAGGAGTAAAGGAGAAGGCACTCACAGGGCGCGTCGCAGAGCCGCCGCTCGGTCCGTGGGAGCTGAAGCTGAGTCCAGGAAGGAGCCCCTTGGATTCCTTCAAGTCTTGAGGCCCCAAACACCCAGACTCTTCAGTAGCACGTGGAGCCGATCCCCACTTCTCTGCTCACTGTCTACCTGTCCCTCTCTGCTCACTGTCTACCTGTCCCTTTCCAAGAGCTAAAAACACAGATCCATTCCACTGTAAGAGAAAATCAAGTGTTCAAAAAGCCACATTTACAAAGAAGTTAAATTAAAGGCTCTTTAAAAAAAAATAGGTTGTGGGCTTCTGGAATGTGAAGGCAGTGTGATTTGCAAAAGGTAGGAAGTTACTCTTCCACCTGCCATTCTGTGCACTAAATCTTTAGAATCCAAATGGATCCCTGCAGCGAAAAGAGAATGTGGAGACCATGGAAGGGCGCAGAGAAGCACTTGTGCAAATGCACAGAGTGGAGGAGAGAGTCCTTGTGAGATAGGAGAGAGAAATGAGCATGGTCATATCAGAAGAGGGAGCGCCTGGCCTGTAGTCCCAGCTACTCGGGAGGCTGAGGCAGGAGAATGGCGTGAACCCGGGAGGCGGAGCTTGCAATGAGATGAGATTGGCCACTGAGTGCCTGATGGCAAACAGAAGCTGTGACTGATGACTGAGGCTGGGGGCTGATGACGAAGGAAACTGGGTGTTAGTCACTAGGGTTTCAAACTCTTTTCTGTAGAGGAGGATTATGTGGAGCCCCAGAAGGTGTTAAGGCATAAAAATGGAGCTCAAGTTGTAGTCTGGGAGAATGACGTTGAGCGCATGTAGCTATTGGACCGAGAAATGGAGAAAGCAGGGAGGAGAGTGGCGAGACTACTATAGTGTCCCAGAAAACATCATGCTAAGGGTCTGGATTCGGCCAAGGGCAAGAGGGCGGAGAGAAGGAGAAAGATTAAAGAAAAGTGTTGGAGGTGGAATGCTCAAGACTTGTCATCAATTGGAGTAGAAACTGAGGGACAGACAGGAGTAGAAAATGGAGGAGAGGAAAACAAACTCCTCTTCCTTCTCCTCCTCCTTTTCCCCGTCTCTTCCCCATCTAAGGAATGGTCTCAGGGTCCACCTGGCCCCACCCAAGCCCACATCTCAACCAGTGGGTAGCCAGGTCCTCTGGCTCCTCCTCTCCTCCATCCCTCACTGCTGCGGGCTCACCAGCACCCTCTGCTGCTTTTCCATGGCCTCCTCACGAGTCCCTGCCTCAGATCTGGCCCCCTCTAGGCACCTTTGGAAAAGCTTTCTAAAATATCATTCATATTCTGTCTCCCCCTCGCATACAAGACCCCCTGCTGCCTGACCCCGCCGACCTCGTTAGCACTCTCCCCCACGTTCAGGGTTCTCTGCACTTCAGCCCAGTGAGCAACTCCCAGGCTCTGCACCTGGTCTAGCTCTTGCCACTCAGTACCTTGGCTCGCACACGTGCCCAGGAGGCCTCCTCACAGGCTCTGGCCATGCTCCTCTGCCTAGAAAGCCCCTTGCAATTCTCAGCTCCGTCCTTTCCTCCTTCTAGAAGGTTTTTCAGACCTCACCCCTCAACTACAGACCTCTCCTCTCTGCGGCCTCTTTTTTTTTTTTTTTTTTTTTGAGACAGAGTCTTGCTCTGTTGCCCAGGCTGAGTGCGCCAGTCTTGACTCACTGCAACCTCTGCCTCCTGGGTTCAAACAGTTCTGAATCAGCCTCCCCAGTAGCTGGGATTATGGGTGTGCGCCACCGTACCCAGCTAATCTGTGTATTTTTAATAGAGACAGGGTTTCACTATGTTGGCCAGGCTGGTCTCAAACTCCTGACCTCGTGATCCTCCCGCCTTGGCCTCCCAAAGTGCTGGGAATACAGGCGTGAGCCACCACGCCCGGCCTCTGAGGCCTTTTCTATACCTGTGCAGTCTTCTGTCTTAGCATTTATAATCGTTTACGGCGATTTTGCTTTGCACTCCCCCAGCCAGAGCTGAGCCCTCTTCATATGTTTGCATTCCCAGCACAAAGCATTATGGCTAGCACAGACAATGCAAGTGGCAAGAGACATTCTTGCCATTCACTCATTCAACTAATATGTATGAAGCACCTGTTGTATGCCATGCATTATTTTTAAGTGCTTGGGATATATTAGTGACAAAAACCAAGTAAGATCTCCTCGTGGGGCTCACATTCTCGCAGGAGAGACAGACAGTTATCAATAAGCATCATAAATAAGTGCAGACGATGTTTGAATGTGATCTGTGTTAAACAAGATGGGGAAGGGATGGGAAGGTTGGAGTGGGGTGATGGGTCGCAGCTGTAAACTGGATAGTTAAGGAAGTCTTCGACGGCAAGGAGACGTTTTGGTGAAGATGTAAAGAAGGTAAAGGTTTTAGAGGAAGCGTGTTCAGGATGGAAGGAGACAGCAGGTCAATGGCTCTATATGGGGACCATGGCTGGCCTGTTGCATGAAGAGGAGGAGGCAGACGTGGCTGTGGTGAAGAGGGGAGAGAAGCAACAGGTTATGGCAGAGAGTTACGGGCCAGGTCTTAGGGGGCTTTGTGAAGGGCTGGAAGAGTTTTTTTCAGAAAGCCCTTGGAAGATCTGGAGAGAAGTGTGACGTGATACGGCTGATTTTTTTTTTTTTTTTTTTTTTTTTGAGACAGAGTCTCCCTCTGTCACCCGGGCTAGAGTGCAGCGGCGCGATCTCAGCTCCCTGTAACCTCTGCCTTCCGGGTTCAAGTGATTCTCCTGCCTCATCCTCCCGAGTAGCTGGGATTACAGGCATGTGCCACCACAACTGGCTAATTTTTTTTTTTTTGTATTTTTAGTAGAGATGGGGTTTCACCACACTGGACAGGTTGGTCTTGAACTCTGACCTCACGTGATCCACTCGCCTTGGCCTCCCAAATTGCTAGGGTTACAGGCATGAGCCACCGCACCCGGCCTATGTGGCTGGTATTTTATTCAGCTTGCTCTGACTGCTGGGTTGCCCACAGATGTGAGGGGCAGGACTGTCAGAGAAGTCCCATCTCCCGGTGAGAGATGATAGTTCCACGGGATGGGAGCAGGAAGAAAGTGGCAGTCAGATTCCATGTACAGAAGAAGGCCGGGATGACAGATTAGCTAGAGGACCTGAGGAGGGCTATGAGAGACAGAAGGGGAGGGTGAGTCTGAGGTTTAGGGCCAGGGGACTGGAAGGATGGGTTTGCCATCCACTGAGGTGGTAAAATAGGTGGGTGGAACAGATTTTGAAAAGAAGAAAAAGAGTTTGGTTTGGAGTGTGTTGTTTGAGATGTCAGTTAGACACCCTACCTACCAAAGGTGTCAGGGGAGCCGGGAGTTGTACCCTTTGGTTGTCCATTCATTAAATTCAGCAGATGGTTACTCTTGGCCCATGATGTGCAGGGCCAGGACTAGGAAGGACCAACAGATTTTGACTTTTCGTTTGCAAGCCCAGCCTCTAATCCTCCAGGTGGGAGGACCTTCTGGGACAGATGTGACTGAGTCACAATGGCAGTCTGTCTGGGCACAGGGATTTTTCTCATCGTTTTCACACACCCTTTCATTTCTTCCCAAATCCTTCCCAAATCATGGAGCGTTGGTAGTAATTATTATCCCCAGTTCCTGATGAAAACGCAGGAAGGTGGCCGGGCGTGGTGGCTCATGCCTGTAATCCCAGCACTTTGGGAGGCTGAGGTGGGCGGATCACGAGGTCTGGAGATCGAGACCATCCTGGCTAACACGGTGAAAACCCGTCTCTACTAAATTTGCAAAAAATTAGCCGGGCATGGCGACGGGCGCCTGTAGTCCCAGCTACTCGGGAGGCTGAGGCAGGAGAAAGGCGTGAACCCGGGAGGCGGAGCTTGCAGTGAGCTGAGATCGCGCCCCTGCACTCCAGCCTGGGCGACAGAGACCCCGTCTCAAAAAAAAGAAAAAAAAAGAAAAAAAAAGATAATGCAGGAAAGCTTAGAGGTTTAGGAGAGCTAGGCCCAGGACACACTCATACATGGATGGTGCATCCGGCGTCAGTCCCAGTCTGTCAGCCACGTGCCCACCACTTTCTCTTCTTCATGGCATGAGCCTCAGGAAGAGATGCCCCACCTAGCAAGCATCGGGAGCCCAGATTGGCGTCTCCCAGCTGGGCTGAACCTTGGAGGGCTTGTAACATCTCTGAGTCACCAGAGGCTGTTCGAATTCCAGAGACTTTGGGTAAACACAGCAGACATTAGCAGACCATGGTGTGTTACAAAATTGAGAAGCTTCCATGTTTTTCCTTCCATCCCAAATAAACAGTGAGGATGTTAATGAGCCCCCAAAAGGGGAAGTGAAAATCCCTTGTCCCTGGGATTTTCCACAGCTCTGTGGCATGCTCAGGGGAACGGGCTGTGCATTCTGACCTTTCCTCCGGAGCTTTGTTTACTTTCAGAGAGCTCAGGAAGGGCCTACAGGCACTGTTTGGCTCAGGGGACTTGGCAGACGATAGAGAACGCCACGGATATTTGGCAGGATGACTCCGAATGCTCCGAGAACCACAGCTTCAAGCAAAACGTGAGTTTGCTCAGCTCAGTGAGGAGGCATCCTGGGTCCAAACCACCCTCCTCCGGGACACCCCAGTGGCCTGCTGGCTGCAGGGGCCACACAAAGAGGCTTCTCCCAGCGCCTCTCCCCGGGGAAGCTAAGGAAGGTCCTGCAAAGCAGCAACCCTCTTGGTGGCCGTGGAATTTCTTCCACGACTAGGCTGACTTGCAAAATCCTAAGAGAAGTCAGTCTTCCAGGGTCGATCCTGGCATTTGCGCTTGCTGTTCCCCGTCCTGGAGCACCTGTCTGAGCTCCACTGTGGCGGGTTCCTTCTCACCATCCAGGGTTCAGTCCAAATGTCTCCTTCAAAGAGAGATCTTCCAGGATCACCTGATCTGGAGGGTGCCCTCTGTGGTTGCTTTCCTACCACATCCCCCCAACCCACCACCCACAACTTTGACCCCTTTATGGCGCCTGCCCCTCCCTGAAATTCTCACATGTTGCCTATTTGTTATCTAGCCCTCTCGCCCCAATGTAGATCCACTGGTGACAGAGGACTTGCTGCCTCGAGGGAGTGGCATGGCACAGGGTCTTTAGGGTCAGCCAGTCCTATTTGCATTTCAAATAGTAAGAAAGTTAATGAGCCCCCAAAAGGGGAAACGAAACATCGATTATCCCTGGGATTTTCCACAGCTCTGTGGCATGCTCAGGGGAACCGTCCGTGTATTCATATCCAGACTCTGCTCTTCCTGGCTGTGAACCTGGTGCAAGTTGCCTCATCAACTTGGGCCTCTGCTTCCTCATTCATGCCACAGGGGTCATGTTTGCTGCATGTGACGCTGTGAGGATTTAGTCATCAGACATCAGTTTCTTAGGAGAAAACCCGATACACGGTCAGCACGGTCTATGCAGGCATTCCTGCCCCATCCCCAGGGTCTACCACGGTAGCTGGTCCGCAAATCCCCGTGGCTTCCCAGGAAAGGTTCTTTGGATGAACAAACAAATCCATGCTTCAGACTTCTCTCCACGTGTGTTCTTTCCAGGGTCCTTCTGCACTGTGCTTTCTCATTGTGCTCTTGCTCTTCTCCCTGAGGACCTCCTGTTTGTCCAGCATCTGCTCACTTTCCTTCAAAGCGTAGTGCTAGAGGCCGCACAAAGCAGAGGAACGGGTGTTTCGGGATCAGACAGATATCTACGGCCACACCTTGGTTTCTTTCGTTCAGATGGTCAGGCCACACACAGTAATGAAACATCTATGATGGGTTAGGTTTTTGCACCAGGCACTGGGAATAAACAGGGGATAACACGCGGATGCTGTCTCCAGGGAGCTCAGAGTCTCGTAAGGTATAGGGACAGTGTGATCGTTGCTGGGAGGGAAGTGCCAGATGCCCAGGGTCAGGGAGGAGGGGGAAGCTAATGTAGACGGGGGGCCAGGAAGAGTGCTTAAGCCTAGCTCTGCAGGGCGGGAAGGAGATGGCCATAGGAAGAGAGAGCAAGAGGGAGAAACGCACCTAGGGTCAAAGAACACGCAGGGCTCTGGGACCACTTTGAGTGCTGCTGAGCAGGTGAGGTAGGGCCTGAGGAGGACACAGGTGAAGGTGGAAGCCTCAGGAGAGGTAGGTGATGAAGGCCTCCTGTGCCCGGTGAAGGACTTAGGACTTTGCGTGTTGAAGTAGGGGAGGGACATTACTAACTCATGTGTTGACAGGTTCGCTTTGGCAGATTGGAGAGGGGTGAGCCTGTCAACACATGGGTTAGTTATGGAGATTGGAGACTGGGGCCATGCTGGAGGCAGAAGGCAGGGAGAATAGGCAGGAACTGTGGCAGCAACTCAGGCCAGATGGGAAGAGAGCGCCCACGGGGTGGAAGTGGGAGGGTGAACTCACAGGTTTGCCAAAGAGCAAAACAGTAGGACCTGGCTGGTGCTGGCGGCTGTGAGAGGGTAGAGTCAAGGACAAGATCGCAGGCTTCTGGCTTGGACCCTTGAGGAGACTTAAAAATGCCCCTCCCTGAGAAGAAGGATACAGGGAGAGGCCTTGCCCTTTGGGTTCTCAATATTTTGCTACATAATTCTTTTTTTTTTTTTTTTTTTGAGACAGAGTCTCGCTCTGTCACCCAGGCTGGAGTGCAGTGGTATGATCTCAGCTCACTGCAACCTCTGCCTCCCGGGTTCAAGCAATTCTCCTGCCTCAGCCTCCCGAGTAGCTGGGACTACAGGTGCATGCCACCACACCTGGCTAATTTTTGTATCTTTAGTAGATATGGGATTTCACCATGTTGTCCAGGCTGGTCTCGGACTCCTGACCTCAGGTGATCCACCTGCCTTGGCCTCCCAAAGTGTTGGGATTTCAGGCGTGAGCCACCGCACCTGCTCTTTGCTACCTAATTCTGTGCCCTAATCTGAACCTGTAAAACACCCCCACTCTCCGCCACCCCCCAAATTGTGGTTTTTTTCCTGAGATAGAATCTGCCTCTGTTCTCTGGGATGGAGTGCAGTGACACAATCATGGCCCACTGCAGCCTCAACCTTCCAGGCTCAAGTGATCCTCCCTGAGTAGCTGGGACTACAGGTCCACACCACCGCATCTGGTATTTTTTGTAGAGACAGGGTTTCACCATATTGCCCAGGCTGAATTGTGGCTTTATTTCATGATTTAGTTGGAATTCTTTAGCTTTCTAAAGTCGTTTAAATATTCTCCCATTAAACGTTAAAGATATTTTACATAATAGTTTAAAGTCTGGGGACGGGGAAGGCAAGGAGTTCAGTTTTAGAAACACTATCCATGTCGCTTGTGCCACCTAGCCTCTCTGCAGGCATCTGTAAGATGGGGTTGAAAATACCCGCTTTGCAGGCCTAGTTGTGAGGTTTCAGAGGGTAATGAATGTGGAGTGATTCATCCACCTCCTGGCACACAGTAGGCCTTTGATAATTGTGATTATTGCGTTTCTTTTCTTTTTGGAGTATCTTCCCTGGACCCTACAAACACTTCTCTCCCTCCCTAGCCTCTTTGGTTCAGTCCTAAGGCTGTGATCATAGTTTACTTGACATCGTGAGTTTTTTTGGTGTCTGTGATGGTAGCTTTTCTGCATTGGCTACTTGGTTGGATTGGTGTGTGTGTGTGTGTGTGTAATATTTCATTTGACTTTCAAAACCCAAAAACCTAACTTTTTGTTAAGTTATTAAGGTCAACTCTATTTTATATAGTTTATTATTCTATTTATACATCTAGTAAGTAAAGCTACTTTCGTAGAGGTCCCCGATTAATTGTTGTTGACACAAACTAGTTATTTACATATCCTTTTACATTTTAAGCTGTGTTATTACATTTGATATGCCTTAGACATTTAAACTATGTTAAATAATTGTTATAACAAGAAAATCTTTCTTGTTTTTAAATAATTCTGGTTCACCGAATACATCAAATTTATATGATGAGTCTTAAATTTTCCTAAATATGTCAATACTCTTTTCATCACAGTTTCAACTTAAAGTTGAAAATCAGGTACTCTTCGATGTATTTCATATTGGAATCTTAATACTAACCTATTAGATCCTCTAATATGTCGTATTTTCTAAATAATACCAATTACATATAGATTGTGCAAGTAATTTAAAAAACCGCTCTATGAGGGATAGACCGAGGGGCAGATATGTGACGATACCACATAAAGTTTAATGTTTGTTAGAGGCTGGGTGCAGTGGCTCAGGCCTGTAATCCCAGCACTTTGGGAAGCCGAGGTGGGAGGATTGCTGGAGCCCAGGAGTTTGAGACCAGCCTGGGCAACATGGCAAAATCCCGTCTCTCTAAAAAAAAAAAAAAAAAAAAATGACCTGGGTATGGTTGTGTGCACCTGTAGTCCCAGCTACTTTGGGAGGCTGAGGTGGGAGGATCACTTAAACCCCAGGAGGTTGAGACTGTAAGGAGCCATGATTGTGCCACTGCACTCCAGCCTGGGTGACAGAGCAAGACTCTGTCTCAAAAAACAAACAAACAAACAAATAGTTTAATGTTAGAATCTAACTGGTGGATATACAGATGTTCTTCATAAAGTTTCTTTAACTTTGGTATATGTTTAAAATTTTCATAATAAATATTGAGGAAAAATAAGAAAAAACTATACATGAATTTAACACAAAACATTCACAAATATAGTGGTGTGATCAAACTTTGCCAAGATTGAGACACAAAACAAAAACTTTCATGCTAAGGAGACAACCTGGCCCAAGAAAGGAGGGGTTTCCATCTCAGGAGACATGGTTGCCTATAGACCAAGATTGATTTGTTCTGATTATCAATACCAGTGGTACAGGTGTGTTAGTAAATGTTAGCAACAGGCTCCCTGCTTCCACCCCTGAAGAAAGAAAGGCTATGATTTGTTAACACCTGCCAATTTCGGTGGCATTAATGACCCCCCCATGGTCAATTTCAAGCTACCAGTGTGACCAGAGTATGCACAGTAGCGCAGCGTTAGACATGTTTCTCCTCATGCAGATACAACAGCAAAAATAACCCCAGTAGCACTGAACATGGACGTGTAGAAATGTAATTAGGAAGTGATTAATTTTGAGTATTTATTGCTTTTATTCTGAATATAATTTATTCATTGCAAATTTACATCATTTAATTTTTTTTTTTTTTTTTTTTTTTGAGACGGAGTTTCACTCTCGTTGCCCAGGCTGGAGTGCAGTGGCACAATCTCGGCTCACTGCAACCTCCGCCTTCTGGTTTCAAGTGATTCTCCTGCCTCCGCCTCCCGAGTAGCTGGGACTACAGGCGCCCGCCACCACACGCAGCTCATTTTTGTATTTTTAGTAGAGAAGAGGTTTCACCATGTTGGCCAGGCTGGTCTCGAACTCCTGACCTCATGATCTGCCTGCCTCGGCCTCCCAAAGTGCTGGGATTACTGGGCGTGAGCCACCACGCCTGGCCATCATTTAATTTTTAAGATTATCAATACCAGCTCGTGTTTTACAACTGGTTCCCTGAAAATTTGCCAATCGGTTCTTGCAAGCCAGGATGACCATACCACGGGGTCTACCAGGGTGATTGTATTCACTCTTGCCAACAAGTTGAGCCCCAGGTTCACCTCTGTTAGAGGAGGCTGATCGTATTCAGGTTCAACACGTTTCATAACCTAGCTATTTGCTCTAACGGGAGCCACCTGGCTGGGGCTCTGTTCCTTCAGAACCTCGTGGGTGTTGGCATGTCCTTGGCTCCCTTAAGTGTATCCTAATCTTCCATCAAGGCTCAATGGCTCATAACTATAATCCCAGTGCGTTGGGAGGCTGAGATGGGAGGGCTACTTGAGGCCAGGAGTTTGAGACCGGCCTGCACAACACAGCAAGATTCCATGTCTAATCTTGCATCAGATATGAGAAACCTTCAACTGGATCCTCCATGTCCTCAGGGAATTCTTTCTAACCCTCTTACTTTCCTACTGGATTTGAGTTAACAGAATTCTGTGATCCTTATACGGTTTTACTGTGTGAGAGGTCACACCTCTGAAAGGGATCAGAAGGACACCTGTATTTGGATTGGATCTGGTTTATCTCAAGAATTTGTCTGACTTTTTTCACACCAAAGTTATGCTAATGGCAGGCCTTGAATTAGGCAAATTGTGTATATATTTTTTTCTCCTGGGCTGCAAACTGTTTGAGAACAACGACAAAGTCATAGTCATATTTGAATATCACCCCTAAACCTCTGACCTAGTACTGGGGTGCACAGTGGCCTTTGCATACAGTAGGCACTTAATACATACTACATGAATGGCTTCACAAATTCTGAGTCAATTGGTCTGTGGTGGGGCCTAGCTATCAATACTAGTTGCGAAGTTCCCCAGATGATTCTAATATGCAGCCAGGGTTGAGGACCACGAGTGTGCGGATACGGTAGCACCATTCCCAAGTCAGCAAATGGGGAGCACTAAGCAAGGTTTGAAAACTGCACTTTTTTCAAAGACAGGAAGGAAAGATTCTCTCTTTGGAAAAGTGAGGACAAGGGCATTGCCTCCGCCCCTCTGCAAATGGCCACATTTCCAAGAATTCAAATACTTAACAAAAAAAAACACAACTTCTGGCCATGTTTACCTGTGTTTCTAATAGAGGGTTGAAATTTTGCCCAAAAAAGGCCAGTGTTAGTAAATCTTTGCCCTTCAGAGTTTTGGCAAACAAAATATGTTACGTTCTTCCAACTAACGAGATGCTGGGGGTCCTTATGCATATTAAATGGCACTGTTAAAGGAGATTTTGTATGTGTGTGTGTGTGTGTGTGTGCACGCATAAGCATTAACAAGTGTGTTTAGATGACTTAGTATGGAATCGTGTTTAATGGAATGAAAATAAATGATTATGCCTTATGTTGTCCTTTAAAAAGTACTTTTTATTCTTAAATACATAATTTAATTAATACATATGAATTGATATATCTGTATATAATTTTAATATATGGTATATAATTTTAATACATTTTAATTTTCAATATAATTTATAATAGAGCCATTGATTATATATTTTCCAACATTTTATTTTGAACTATTGAAACATATAGAAAAATAAATAATATAGTAGACACTCATATACCCACTATTTAGATTCAAAATGTAATAACATTTTGCCACATTTGCTTTCTCTCTGTTTCTCTCTTTCTGAAATATTTAAAACTAATTTGTAGACATCATGAGATTTCACCCCCAAATTCACTGGGTACCTCCTAAGATTAAGGACATCATTCTACACAACTACATTACCATTATTTCAACCAAGTAAAATTAACAGTGATTTTTATCACATGGCCTATTTCATCCGTATTTAATATTTTTTCCAATTGCTTTCCCAAACTTTTATAGCTTTTCTGCACTGTAAATATTTATCTCTCTTTTTTACAGCTGTGTAGTATTTCACTTAGCATATCCACCAGTTTGTTCAGCCACTGTCCTATGGCCATCTGGGTTATTTCCAATATATATATATTTTTGGTGGGGGACAGAGTCTTGATCTGTTGCCCAGGCCGGAGTGCAGTGGCGTGATCTCGGCTTACTGCAAGCTCCGCCACCCGGGTTCATGCCATTCTGCTGCCTCAGCCTCCCGAGTAGCTGGAACTACAGGCACCCACCACCACACCCGGCTAATTTTTTGTATTTTTAGTAGAGACGGGGTTTCACCGTGTCAGCCAGGATGGCCTCGATCTCCTGACCTTGTGATCTGCTCACCTCAGCCTCCCAAAGTGCTGGGATTACAGGCGTGAGCCACCGCACCCGGCTAATTTCCAATCTTTTATTCCTAAAAACGCCACAGTGAAAAACCTCAGATGTGTGTGTAGGCTACTATTTGTGGCAGTATATCTTTTGGAAGATTTCTAGAAGTGGGATCGCTGGATTAAAGGTAGATGCATATATAATTTTGTTAGATATTGCCATCGGGGTTATACATTTGTCCTCCCTTCAGCTATGTATGAGAGTACCTGTTTCCTCATTGGGTGTGTATCACATATTGGTTAGGAAGTTTCTCATAAGGGTGTCTAAGTGACATAACGTTCACCTGTTGGTACTAAGAGTGAGCTGGAGACCTGATGCTTTGGAGCCTCTAGGAAAGTAGCCAGGTTTTGTTAGAGACCTTAATGTAGAGGACAGTTGAAGAAAATCCTCTAAAGAAGTACAATGAAACCAACTGTAGCAGGTGCTTTTGGCGCCCTGCCCACATCCCCTCACCCTAATTAATTCAGTACACAGCTGCTTAACTTCTCACCGCGAGTGCATGCATTTCTTTGCTGGTTCTCTGGTTCCTGAAGCCCACTTGTTTGTTGAAATTCAGGCCATAAGTGCCATGGAATTAATGTGCCTTGGAAGCCACCTTCAATCAATGGCTGGCAAGATTTGGTATGTTTCCATACCAACTCCCTTGGTCTTGGGGTTAGTTGACTCTGAGGATTCCCAGAGCTTCCCCAGTGGGATTAAGCTGCAGCTTCCCACCATAGTAGCTGGCTTGATAACTCACCCTTTATTTGTCCTAATGATTTTTTTTCACTTTTTTTTTTTGGAGGCAAAGTCTCTCTCTTGCCCAGGCTGGAGTGCAATGGCTCAATCTTGGCTCACTGCAACCTCCACCTCCAGGGTTCACGCGATTCTCCTGCCTCAGCCTCCCAAGTAGCTGGGATTACAGGCGCCTGCCACCATGTCCAGCTAATTTTTGTATTTTTAGTAGAGACGGGGTTTTACCATATTGGCCAGGGTGGTCTCGAACTCCTGACCTCAGGTGATCCGCCTGCCTGGGCTTCCCGAAGTGCTGGGATTACAGGCGCGTGAGGCGCCGTGCCCAGCCAGTTTTTTTCACTTCCTATGCAAACTGCCTGCATTCCAATTCCTGTCTCAGGATCTGCTTCTTGGAAACCCAAACTAATTAGGACACAGATGGAAAAAAAAAAAAAAAAAAAAAAAAAAAGACATTTCCCCTAATTTGTTCCTAGAAAGCATAAAACAAACACGTTTTAAAAATAAATAATTAGGTTATTTAATTAAATGTGTTAGCCTCATATCTCCAATAAAATAAATCATGCTCAATGACCCAGTAACGTCTTGATGTGCCACAGAAATAGTTTAAAGAAACTACACCACTCTGTGTGCAGAAGCACAAAACACTTCTTTACTTTCAAGGTGTTTCATAGTCTATCTGGAGAGACAAGATAAATGTAAGCAAAGCATTAATGAATAATAAAACTGACACCCCTATTTGTGAAGCAAACCACAAGTACTTTGACAATAAGAGTTGACAATAAGCAGAGAGGCATTTGAGGAGGATTTCTTATAGGGGGTAGGTTTGTGCTGGTCTTAGAAGGAAAGATTTAGTTTCAAGGAGAGGCAAACAAGCGCAACCAGAGGTTGACAAGATTATAGGGATCTTGATGAAGTCCATAGAGAATAATTTTAGAGAGAAACGTGGTTGGGATTGATCTGGAAGAGCTCAAAGGTTGCACTGAGAGTTCTGCCTCCAGACCACCACTGCAAAAAATGTTAACAGAGAAAGAAAAAAACATACCACGTAGACATTTTCATCTACATAAAGGAATGAAGAGCACTAGAAATCATACATATAAAGATACATGTTTTATCTCATTTAAAAAATATTATTTAAAGAGAAATAAATTTAGTTTTTAAAACTACAAAATATATTAGAAATCAGTAACAGTAAGATGTCTGGAAAAAGCCCCAAATATTTTTTTAAAATAACAATATACTTCTAAATAACCCATAAGTCAAGTAAAAAAGTATAAGATAAATTAGTAAATATTTTAACTAAATAAAAATGAAAATATATCAATAATTTTGTGATGCAACCAAAGCAGTCATGGAGAGAAATGTATAACATTATTATTATTATTATTTACTTTAAGTTCTGGGATACATGTGCAGAACGGGCAGGTTTGTTACGTAGGTATACATGTGCCATGGTGGTTTGCTGTACCTATCAACCCGTCATCTAGGTTTTAAGTCCTGTATGCTTAGGTATTTGTTAGCCTCATATTGCCAATAAAATAATGCCTATATCTCCAATAAAGTAATGATTAATTACATTAATTCCCTCCCCTTGCCCCCCACTCCCTGACAGGCCCCCGTGTGTGACGTTCCCTTCCCTGTGTCCATGTGTTCTCATTGTTTAACTCCCACTTAGGGGTGAGAGCGTGTGGTGTTTGGTTTTCTGTTACTGTGTTAGTTTGCTGAGAATGATGGCTTCCGGCTTCATCCATGTCCCTGCAAAGGACATGACCTCATTCTTTTTTATGGCTGCATAGTATTCCATGGTGTATATGTGCCACCTTTTCTTTATCCAGTCTATAGCATTCTTATATTAGAAAATCATAAAAATATCAAGTTAGTGGTCCAACTTCCACCTTAAGAAACTAGGAAAAAAACCTCAGCAAATTAAAGTCAAAGTAAGCAAAAGAAAAGAATTAGAAAGTATGAATAGAATTTAATTAAATGGGAGGCAGAAAAATAATAGGAAAATAAATAAATAAAACCCAAACTTAGTTGTTTAATCTTGGTGTTGATGGTTTTGAGTCTTTTCCATTCTGGTTTGATTTTTGTGCATTTTTGGCTGGAGTATCTCATAGATTTCTTCACTGGTGCTTTTTCTTCAGTTTCCTCATCATCAAAATCATCATCATCATCTTCAGCAGCATCATCTTCATCACCACCATCTTCTTCATCAGCCACAAGTTTTAATTTTTTCTGTGGAATCTTGCTACCACCTCCAGGGGCAAATTGTTTTCCAGATTATACTTAAGGGTTTCACATTCTCCTCCTCTTCATCTGCTGACTCTGCATCTTCCTCCCCAGCTACTAAGTGCTGTCCACTAATCAGCCCTGAACCACGCTTCAACTGTAAGGCCATGTGTGGTGTGATTTGAAAGCCCCCAACAGAAACCATTGGCTGTACAGACATTTTCAAAGTTGCCAGGGTTACTCTAATTGGACTGCCTTCGTATTTCATTGTCTCTGCATCAGCAATGTGCAATCATCCTTTGCACCAGCCCCTAAACTGACCGTTCTTAAAGATAAGTGGTGTTCCTTTTCGTCATTTTCTACCTTAAAGGGATCATCTTTGTCGCTCTTTAGTTCACAATCGAAAAGATAGTTCTGGGGCCTCAGGGGGCTCATGTCCAGTCCGTTGAGTCCTTCATGGGATGATGGCATGTACTTAGGTGGCAGAGAAGACGGACAGAGGTAAATGATCACTGCTCCAGGGAACAGTTGGGCAGGACAGAATCACACCAGCCAAACTTGGTTATTTAAGAAGATCAACAAATTTGGTAAACCTCTAGAAAAATGAACCTGAAAAAGGGAAAGAATTAAAGATCAGAGAGAAAGAGAAAGTGAGAGGTCATGAATTACATTAGGAGAGGTGGGACATCACTACTGATACTTTATAGACATTAAAAGGATAATAAAAGACTTTTATGAATGCCTTTCTATCAATAATTTCTACATGTTGGATACAATGGGTAAATTTTTAAAAGAAACAAGCACAATTTCACTAAAGATGGACTAAATAACCAGAATAGTCCTGTATCTATTATTAAAATTGCCTTGTAGTTAAAACTCTCAGAGAAAACTTCGGACCTATGTAACTCCAATATGTAAAGAAAAAATAATGCCAATGCTACATGAACTCTCCAGAAAATTGAAAAGGAGGAACTACTTCCCAACTCAGCTATGTGGCCATCGTTAAACAGATGCCAAGACCAGACAAACACATTACAAGAAAATAAAACTACAGACTAAAATCTCTCATGAACATAGAACAAAAATCACATTTAATAACACAGAATTTCCAGTAAATTATCCTTTGTTCACAATCAGGCTACCTGGGACTCAGAGAAAATATTGCAATGTTTCATTGAGTCTTCCTCCAAGAGGTCATCTATGAAGACTTATTTTAGAAAGAAAATATTCAGACAGAAATCTGGCCCTGTCCTCCAGAAGGAAGGACCCATAGACCCTAGGGACAGTGCTCCCAAGGGCAAAGAGCCTGTCTTCATTCCCAAGGCACCCTCTTGTTCTGAACACAATTCCTTTATGATATTGTGGCTCTTGGTGTATCAGTGCTGGGCTGTGGGACCAGTCACAGGGGTGGGTGAGACCCACCGTGGGCTCTTCACTTGTTAAGGCTCCTTGGCCTCTGAGATGTACCAGAGAGCAGTCTAAACTACCCTATTTGGGTGTCAACAAGGATTGGGAAGGAAAAGTTTAAAAAAATGTTGGGAGTCCATGCCTAGGCCCTTGGTGGCCCTGGGTGTGGAGCTGGGGGTTGTGGCCATAGTCCCATGGCTTGGTGGTCATGTCTGCTCTTCCTCTGTGTTCAGGTGGATCATTATGCCTTGCTGTCAACCTTGCAGCTGATGTACACCGTGGGATACTCTGTCTCTCTTATCTTCCTCTTCCTGGCTCTCACCCTCCTCTTGTTTCTTCGGTGAGTAGAACTTCTGCAGACATGTGTTCAGGCAGGTATAGTAGCCCTCCTTCATCTACAAGGGATATGTTCTAAGAGTTCCAGTAGATGCCTGAAGCCAGAGGTAGAACCAAACATAGTGTTCAAACCAGGGATAGAACCAACCCTATGTTTGGTTCTATCCCCATGTTTTTTCCTATACATACATACCTCTGATAAAGTTTAATTTATAAATTAGACACAGTGAGAGATTAACAATAACAATATTAAAATAGAACAATTATAATGCTATACTATAATAAGAGTTATGTGAATGTGGCCTCTCTCTCTCAAAATATCTTATTGCACTATGTTCACCCTTCTTTTTGTGATGATCAAAGGATGGAGCTGGTCAGTGTTCGATTTCATTACTTTACTCAGAATGGCACATAATGTAAAACTAATGAACTATTTATTTAATTATTTATGTCTGGAAGTTTTTTGTTTAATATTTTTGAGCTGCAGTGCACCATGATTGACTGCAGGTAACTAAAACAGTGGAAAGCAAAAGTGTGGATAATGGGGGAATTATGGGATTGTGTCATTTGCTCACTGGCTACCTCTAGAAGGCGCTGGAAGACTGGGCTGGATGTGTCATGAATCATCAAAGCTGGAAATGACCTGAGAGAGGATGAGGCCCATCCCTCCCATTCTGCAGATGAAGGGGAAGAAAGGGATGGCAATGTCCCAATCAGAGGCATTGAGTCGCCTCTGGCCATAAAGCCAGTTGGCTACACAGCTAGAACTTGAACCCAAGACTCCTGATAGCTTTACCTCCTTTGGATTAGACACCTGCTGTGTGCCCGGCCCTGGTGTAAATACCTAATCACACCCGTTACCACCACAGCCCATTCCCACCACAACTCAATCAGAGGCATTCTTTTTACAGAAGAGATTAAGAATCTTCCCCAAGGCAAACAAGTGGGTGGAAGAGTTGGGATTTTAATTCAGGGCCCTGGGACTCCAATTAGCTATCAAATTTAAGTGCTTACTCCTAAATGCATTACATGCATTAGGTCGTTTAAATGTCATCCCTAATTCAAATTAGGATTCATTCTATTCCTAGGAGGTTAGCATTATTATTATCCCCACTTTATACATGAGTTAATTGAAATATGGAGAGATGAAGTAACTTGCCCAAGATCGCCAGCTGGTGGGTAATGAAGCCAGGATCACAAGCAGGCAGTCCAGGATCTGAGCACTTTCCCTCCCTAAACTTTCAGCATTCCAAAGCCTGAGTGCTTTTTACTAAATCATGTTTTTAGAAATCACCCAAGTGAGACATTTATGGACCCACTAGAAAGCTCTCCAAAGCTGTCTCTTGTCTCAGGAATGTAAGCGGATATAATGTGGCAGAAGGAGCATTTGACATAAGTGTAGGAGATCTGGATACCAGCTCCAGAGCACCTCTCCACCTGGGCTCTGCTAGCCCTAGGTTGGGCCTCATGTGACTCCTCAATCCTGAGATGTTCTGGAGCTCCTAGGGTAGAGTCATGACCATCTATCCCACTGGGAGAACCATGCTTGAGCTACGGGAGAACTCTGCAACTTGTACCCACTGATTATCTGTGACCTCCTTCCTCCATGCCCTGTCCCAAAGTTCCAGCACCAAGCCAGGAGAAAATAACTGCCCAGCCCTGCAGAAAGTCACTTCAGCCAAGCCTGGGACAACCAAGTGTCAGTTCTGCCTAAGGCTTGGGGAAAAGTGAGGTACAGTCACTGCCCTCAAATAGCCCGCAATCTAGTTAGAAGAATGCATAAATCCTAAGACAGAAGAATCTGCCTCAAGTTCTTTTTGGAAATTAAAAATGTAACAATAGCTCTAAAGCAAAACAGGACAGGGTATGTGCTGCCCAGGGAGCACAGTGGGGGAAGAGTTCTTTCCTCTGGCGACAGCAAGGATAAATGTCACATCACACACAAAGAGCCTGCAGGAGACTCCAGGTGTGTAAGGAAGAGGTGATGAGCACTAACAACTTTCTGGACACTTACTTATGTGCACAGATTAACGGATTTAATCATCCCACAACCCCTGGAGGTAAGTGCTCTTGTTCTCAGAGGCAGAAGAATCTGGGAGACCTATACTTTGGCCTGAGAGTTTCTGTGTCTGAATCTCAGCTCTACGACTTGCTGCTCTGGGACTTTGGACAGATGACTTCATCCTTCTGCTTTAATTCTTTCATTTATAAAATCAGGGTAATAATGGTGCCTATACCTCCAGTGGTGGTAAGGAGTAAGATACTCAAAAGTAGCTGCGTATGTAAATAATTTGGAACACGGTTGGCATGTTGAAGATGCTTTGTAGGTGATAGCTATTTTTTTTTTTTTTTTTTTTTGAGGCAGAGTCTTGCTCTGTCACCAGGCTGGAGTGCGGTGGCACGATCTCAGCTCACTGCAACCTCTGACTCCCTGGTTCAAGCGATTCTCCTGCCTCAGCCTCCCAAGTAGCTGGGATTACAGGCACACGCCACCACACCCAGCTATTTTTTATATGTTTAGTAGAGACAGGGTTTCACCATGTTGGCTAGGGTGGTCTCAATCTCCTGACCTCATGATCTGCGCATCTTGGTCTCCCAAAGTGCTGGGATTACAGGCATGAGTCACTGCACCTGGCCAGTGATAACTATTATTACTCCCATTTTACAAATGAGGAAAATGAGGCAGAGAGATTTAAGGTCACATAATCCAGTAGTCCAGCTCTGCAGGCTATACTATGACCCTCTGTCTTTAGTGAGAGATACACAGACATAAAAGGCATAGGCCTGTTGGTCAGAGCCATTCTTTCCTGAGGGAAGGCATTTGGTTTTCTCCTTGCACAGAAAACTCCACTGCACACGCAACTACATCCACATGAACTTGTTTGCTTCTTTCATCCTGAGAACCCTGGCTGTACTGGTGAAGGACGTCGTCTTCTACAACTCTTACTCCAAGAGGCCTGACAATGAGAATGGGTGGATGTCCTATCTGTCAGAGGTAATTCCCTTCCCCACTGTTTAAAGTGGGCTCCCCACCTGATGGGTCACTACTGGGAATCAGAAGGCAGGCAGGTGGGACTAGGGAGGGGCAGGGGGAGATAAGAGGATTTCCAAGACCTTCTGGCTAGAGAAGCAGTACGTGACTTAACAAAACCACCACCTGCCCAGGTGAAGGAAACCACAAGCAGAAGGGTTCACCATGGCTGCTGTGTGTCTTTGGGTAGGAATTTCTTCATGTGCAAACAAAAGAATTGGACTAGATCAACGCATTTTACAATTATAGCTGGCTGTCTGTATCTGTGAGTTCTGCATTCATGAATTTAACCAACTAGGGATAGAAGGTTTTGGGAACAAAAAGGAAGATTGTGTCTGAACTGAATATGTACGGACCTTTTTCCTTGTCATTATTCCCTAAACAATACAGTATAACAACTATTCACATAGCATTACATTGTATTAAGTATTACAAGCAATCTAGCTATGATTTAAAGTATATGAAAGGATGTGCATAGGTTATAGGCAAATACTCCACCATTTTATAGAAGGGACTTGAGCATCTGTGGATTTTGGTGTCCACAGGGGATCCTAGAAACAATCCCTTAAGGATATTGAGGGACAATTTTACTATTTTCTTAAAGCAGCAATGCTTTTCCACATTGAAATCTGCATCTATTGAGATGGTTTTTCCTTTATCCTGCTAATGATGCAGTAACCTATTAAACTAACCTTGCATTCCTGGAATAAATCCAACTAGGTTTTGACATATTATTTTCTTTCTCCTAAGTTGCTGTCTTTAGTTTGCTAATACTGTGTTTTGTTGAGTATTTCCTTGTTGACATTCATGAGAAAGATTGGCCTGTAATGCCTTTGTCAGGCTGGGGATCAAGTTTGTGCTATCCTCCTAAAACAAATTAGAACTTGTTACCTCTTTCACTATTCTCTGGAAGAATTTATTAAAGATAAGTGTTATTTCTTCCTTAAATGTTTGATTGATTGTGCCAGTGAAGCATTTTGGACCCAGAGGTTTCTTTATTGGAAAGTTATTTATTTATTTTGAGATGGAGTCTTGCTCTGTCACCCAGGCTGGAGTGCAGTGGTGTGATCTCAGCTCACTGCAAGCTCTGCCTCCCAGGTTCACACCATTCTCCTGCCTCAGCCTCCCGAGTAACTGGGACTACAGGTGCCCGCCACCACACCCAGCTAATTTTTTGTATTTTTAGTAGACACAGGATTTCACTATGTTAGGATGGTCTTGATCTCCTGACCTTGTGATCTGCCTGCCTCGAGCTCCCAAAGTGCTGGGATTACAGGCGTGAGCCACCGCGCCCGGCCCTGGAAGGTTTTAAACTATGGATTAATTATGAATCTGATATCCAGATTCTATTTCTTCTGTCAGCTGTAGTAAATGAGTTTTCCTAGGAATTTGTCTATTTCATCTAACTGTTCAAATTTATTGGCATAGTATTGTTCATGATATTCTCTTCAGATCTTTTTCAAGTCCATTGGATCTGTAAGAGTGTTGTCATTTTCATTCCTGACATTGATAATTTTATCTTTGCTCTTTTTCCTACCCTTTGATCATCTTGGCAACAAGTTTCTCAATTGGACTTTTCGAAGAATAAACTTTTGGCATTGTTGATTATCTTTATGTCATGTTTTCTATTTCATTAACTTCTGCTTTTATTATTTCCTCCCATGTACTTTCTTGGGCTTAATTTGCTATGCTTTTTCTAACTTTTTTTTTTTACATGATCCTTAAAATAATTGATATTCAGCTTTTTTCTTTTTTAAAAAATGCACTTAAGGCTATAAGTTTTATTACATAAGGTTTGGTATTAACCATATACTGTAAGTTCGTGCAGTATTTTGTTTACATTTGGTTAAGAAATACTTTCTAATTTCTGTTTTATTTTTTTTCTTTGATCCATGGATTGCTTAGAAGTCTATTTTCTAATTTCCAATCATGAAAATTTTTTAATTATTGATTTTAGTTTAATTGAACTGAGGTTAGAGAACATACTCTTCAGTGTTTCCATTAGGGCAATTGCTGATGGTGAATTTTCTACATTTTTGTTTGTCTGAAAATGTCTAGAACGTTAAAGAGGAGGCTGGCCTTGAAAACCTACATGAAGCCCTCCTTCCTTCACATTTTGATATTATTGCCAACCTCCCTGAAATGGTCAGCAAGGGTCTGGGAGAGACCAGAGCAAAGAAGGAGGGTGCTGGGCATGGTGGCTCACACCTGTAATCCCAGCATTTTGGGAGGCCAAGGCAGGTGGATCACAAGGTCAGGAGATCAAGACCATCCTGGTCAACATGGTGAAACACCATCTCTACTAAAAAAATACAAAAATTAGCTGGGTGTGGTGGCACGCGCCTGTAATCCCAGCTACTCAGGAGGCTGATGCAGGAGAATCACTTGAACCAGGGAGTTGGAAGTTGCAGTGTGAGCCAAGATCATACCACTACACTCCAGCCTGGTGACAGAGTGAGACTCCATCTCAAAAAAAAAAAAAAAAAAAAAAAAGGGTTGTCCCTGGGAGGTCCTTCTCCCCTTGACTTAGAGTCAGATGCAGGGGAGCCTGGACTCACCCTCAGGTGTTTTGTCTTCTGCAGATGTCCACCTCCTGCCGCTCAGTCCAGGTTCTCTTGCACTACTCTGTGGGTGCCAATTACTTATGGCTACTGGTTGAAGGCCTCTACCTCCACGCGCTGCTGGAGCCCACAGTGCTTCCTGAGAGGCGGCTGTGGCCCAGATACCTGCTGTTAGGTTGGGGTGAGTGACCTGACCACCAGCCTCCTCTCTTGGGGATCCATCAAAATATGGGAGCCCAATAAAGACTTTAGTTGGACTTAGAAACCTAACTGGAGGTTCCTTCTGGGACATATAAATCCTCAAGGACAGGAAGCCTTGAAGAGGGTGTGTGTGTGTGTGTGCACAAATGTGCATATATGCACAGGTGCTACAGGCCCAACAGCCCAATGGACACATTCAAAAATTGAGAAAGTCTGGTGGAATCTGATGATATTCCTCCTACCCTGTCCCCAACTGTATTAGTCTGCTTGTAATGTCAAAACAAAATGCCAGTGTAGTTTAAACAACAGACATTGATTTCTTATGGTTCCGCAGGCTGGGAAGTTCAGCATGCTTGGGTTCTGGTGAGGGCTCTCTTCCCGTCTTGCAGTCAGCTGCCTTCTTCCTGTATTCTCATATGGTGAGGAGAGAGAGAAAGCAAGCTCTCTGGTCTCTTTTTATAAGGGCACTAATCCTGTCATGAGGACCCCACCCTCATGACCTCAGCTAAACCTAAGTACTCACCACCAAAGGCCCTGTCTCCAAGTTCCATCGCATCGGGGGTAGTGCTTTAACATATGACTTTTGGGAGGACACCTATATTTAGTTCATAATACCAGGTCTTCAAGAAGAGGTTTTCTGATTAAAAGTAATACGACCAAGAGTATCCAGATTTGGACCCCCTACCTCCACAAACCCTTTGGAGAATTTGGTGCTGCAGGATTCAGAGGAAATAACCTGGGCCAGTCATTCAGGAGATTTGGGTTAATACCCTTGGATTTATTCTCAGCTGCTTTGTGACAAGTATCAAGTCGCTTTCCCTCTCTGGGCCCTGGTTTCTTGGGTGGTAAAACAATGGATCAGCCCTGTGCTACTCTGGGTCTCTCCAGCTCTCACAGTCCACAACTCCATGATGTTAGGTTTGATGTTTTAACCACCTGTGGTTAGCCCCATCAGCTGTGGTGTGAGGCAGGCAGGTTTGGCCAACCAACTCCTAACTACATTTCACCGTGTTTTCTCCCCAGCCTTCCCTGTGCTATTTGTTGTGCCCTGGGGTTTTGCCCGTGCACACCTGGAGAACACGGGGTAGGTAATTTACTGGATTTTACTCTTTCATGAGCCAATAATTCCCAGGCATGCCTAAATACAAAGAATTACATCATTTTACCAAAGAAAATATCCATCCCTTCTCATTTTGGCCATCTAGAATATTCTTAGGAATGGGAGATAAGATAATCAAAGATCTTATAGCAATTAGTTTATTCATTTAGTTACGCATGCAAATTAGCTCAAAGATGCTGTGTAGGTTAGCTGCAGCCCTGGGTATGTAAGGACAAAAATACAAGAATGATTATTGCAGCATTGTTCATAGTGAGGAAAAAAAAAATAGAAAAACCAAACAAACAAAAAACCACTGAATGCTGGTCAACACGGGAATCATTGAACAAACTGTAATATACCTATATTGCAGGATATTATGAGACTACTTAAAGAAAAACAAGTTAGTTATGATGGGAACTTTTAGGCACTGATTCTCAACAGCCTATTTTAAGCCTATTGCTGAAACGTATATCGTGTGATCCCATTTTATAGCACACACACACAAAAACTACGTATTTAGGAATTTATGTTTGTATGAACATGGAGGAAAATTTTGGAAAGATTTACACACTAGGCTGTTACCACTGAAGAGCAATTTAATGTTAAGGAAAGTAAACGGTACCAGTGCTAACAGGAAGGGATTTTAGTTCTCTCTTCTGCAGCTCCCACCCCTCGAGGGAATGATTGGTGGGAAGTAGGGCTTGAGTGCAAGCATCCTTCTAGACAGCATGAGACTTTGACTTTCAACCTCCTCTTGTTTTTAAGTCTTCTTTTGCCTGCTCTTTGACCTTAGGTGCTGGACAACAAATGGGAATAAGAAAATCTGGTGGATCATCCGAGGACCCATGCTGCTCTGTGTAACGGTAAGGACCATTCCATCCACCTCTTTGTCTCTGACCCTAGCAGCTGTGGGAAATCCCCCACCCCACCCCACTCCTGTCCCCCAGATTCTCTGATCCCTTGAGAGAGAGAAGCTGAACTATGAGCATTTTCTGCTGCATTTCTTGCTCTGGTTCAGGACCTCAATTTGGAGTTACGTTGTAAGCCTCCTTCTCTCTGGGTCTTCAAACTGTGTAAAGAGACCTGCAGTCAGCTCTATGGTCCTGTATTGAAGGGCTGAGATGTGTGCAAGGCTCTGTGGATACCGATGCCTTTAGTCACGGAGGAGCCCGGAATAGCAGGGGTATCGGCTTATATCCATCCACAGGAGGGAGGAAGAGACGAAGGGAACGTCTTTTAGAGGAGGAAAATACACAATTAATATTAACCCAAAATTGTGATGCAGATTAGAATCAAGACTTAGATGCTACTCTGAGACCTTAGGGAGGAATGACCTTTAATCATAGTGGCCCAGAATATTTGGGATGGAAAAGGATGGCCAACCCAGAGTCAAAAATTCCTTTAGATAGTAGAGTATGAGAATGAGATCTGTCAAATCTCATTCTAGCAGGAAGGGGTGGGAAGTTAGCAAACACTGGGAAGGGTTAGCAAGATCCCAGAGGGAGGCAGAAATCTTTCTGCCTAGACACAGCACCATCATCTCTGGGTGCCCGCCAGGCGTCGAACACTGCCTGTTGTTCTCCACCCACTCTGTTCCCCAAGGCGTTGCTGGATGATCTGTTTCTGCCATTTTATGTAAATAATCTGGCATTCGTGGTACCATGAAAGAAAAGGCTAGTTTTTATAGGGGAGTGTCAAAACTTGTCAATAATAGAAGGCAACTCTCTGTCTAGACCTGGGTGTGACCTGGAGGGAAAAATGTTCCTAGAAGTGGTGGGAAAACAGTGTGAACAGGCCTGTGTCACTTCTAGTCTATGAGGTGGCACGAATGCTGCAGTATCTTCCCTCCCGTCACTGGACCTGAAGCTGATAGTGTCCCAGATGAGGTCTGGACACACACACCCCACACATGGCGTGCTTAGCCCTGCCACATTCCCCCGCCCTCCACAAGCCTCTCTCCAGCCACACTGCCCAGCTGGGGTCCTGTCTGGACACCTCCACCACTGTCTCAGGAACGTTTATTAAGCACCTCTGCATGCCAGCTCCATTTGTAAGTGCTTTGTGTATGAGTGTATGAACTCATGTAATCTTCTCAACCAATCTATGAGGATGTGCCATTCTTAGGTTTATTTACTGGTGAGCACACTGAGATGAGAAATTACTTGCCTAAAGTCACAGAGCCAGTCAATGGAAACTGGATCTCAGCCCAAAGGGGTGACAGCTGGCACTTTTAACCAAACACTGTGCAGCTCAAAAACTATTTACTGCCTCCAGCCCCCATGCCTGCCATACTGAATGCTGCAGGCTCTTTTGCATCTTAGTACCTTGGTTCAGACTCTCCTGTGGTTCCAACTCCTTCCCTCGCCATCTTCTCCACCTGGTGATCTGTTCCTCATCTTTCAAGTCTTGGGTCAGGGATCCGTCTCTCTCTGCACTGCTCTACCTGGATGCACACCTCACAAAGTAGGAATGGCCACACCCTCCTTTGTTCCTTCCCAGATCCTGTGCAGGCTTCTGCTCCAGCCCTCGCCCACACCATTTCAAGTGTCTCTTTAAAACCTGTTTTCTGCCACTGTAAGCCCCATGTTCTGATCATCCTGGCAGCCAGCCCAAGCATAAGGTGGGTTCTTGATAAACATACTCAGTGGACACTCACGGCCTGCACTCTGGACCCTGGAAGGTTCTTGCTAACCAGGCAGAACAAAGCAGGATGGAAGGCAGAAGCCATCCCTAGGAGAGCGTTCAGGCATGGTCCAGCTGGATTCCTAGTGTTTACTTGCAGTCTTCTAGAAGCTGCACCAATGATTCTCAAACTGGGTTCCTCTTGGAATCCCCTGGGTGTCTTTACAAATTCTTTTTGCCTGAGTCCCACCCCCAGACATTTATGTTTCATTGATCTCAGGAGTGGCCTGAGTTGAAAAGCATGTTGCTACACCCTTGCTTTTCAAAGGATGGTCCTCAGACCGGATAGCACCAGCATCACCTGAGTGCTTGTTATAAATTCAGGTTCTTCGGCCACATCTCCCAGGCCTACTGAATCCGAATCTGCATTGTAACAGGCTCCCCAGGCTTTGGATGCTCATTAAAGTTTGTGAACCTCTTTGTCTACACCTGGAGTTCTCCAAACTGGCTGTGTTCAAAACATCATGGTGGCTTGTACCCCAGACCTATGACATCAGAAATTCTGGGAGTGGGACCCAGGCACTGTAGCCAGGCACTGTAGTTTTTCCTTCCTTCCTTCCTTCCTTCCTTCCTTTCTTCCCTCCCTCCCTTTCTTCCTTCCTTTCTTCCCTCCCTCCCTCTCTGTCTCTCCCTCTCTCTCTCTCCCTCCCTCCCTCCCTCTCTCTCTCTCCCTCTCTCCCTCTCTCCCTCTCTCCCTCTCCCCCTCTCCCCCTCTCTTTCTTTCTTTCTTTCGACAGAGGCTTGCTTTGTTGCCCAGGCTGGAGTACAGCAGGGAGATCCTGGCTCACTGCAACCTCTGCTTCCTGGGTTGAAGCGATTCTTGTGCCTCAGCCTCCCTAGTAGCTGGGACTACAGGCTTCCACCATCAGACCTGGCTAATTTTTGTATTTTTAGTAGAGATGGGGTTTCACCGTGTTGGTCAGGCTGGTCTTGAACTCCTGACCTTGTGATCCACCTGCCTCGGCCTCCCAAATTGCTGGGATAATGGGCGTGAGCCACCGCACCTGGCCCACTGTAGTTTTAAAATCCCAAAATGATCCTAGTGGACAGCCAGGGCTGGAACTACTGCTTCGGACCTTGCTTTGGCCTTCTATGGCTGGCTGACCCACGTGCTAGTTTCCCTTGGTGCTTCCTAGCTGGGACAAGAGAACATACTCTATCTTCTCACTTTGGATAAAATGACCTTTACATGCTGTTGCTTCTATGACTCCAGTCATGGTCAGCTCTACTGAAATGGCCACTCTCACCTTAGTTCGCGGTGGACTCCTTATCTTCCCATTCAGACCTCTCCTCTTCCTGCTCACTCTACCCAGAAAATGGCTCCACAACCCACCTACCCAGGCACCCAAGCTGGAAAGCTTGGTGTTCTCCTAATTTCTGTCTTCCTTCTCCCTGCAACATCTATTCAGACTTCAAGTCTTGTCAATTCTTCTACTAAAGATCTCTCCAAGCTATTTCCTTCTCCTTAATCCCTTGGTCTCTGCTCTTCTTCAGCCCGTTGTGATTTTGTTTGTTTGTTTGTTTTTGTGCAGACCTCTGCAAAAACCTCCTTTTTGATCTCTCTTCTTCATTCTTGCCCCTGACAATCCATCCTCTTGTTGCAGCCCGAGTGATCTTTTTGGAGTAAAATCTGATTATGTCTCTGTTCTACTCGTCTGTTTAATGGGTCACTATTTCCCTCTGATCTGGTTCTAAACTCCTTAGAGTAGAGTCATTCCCTCTCTCCTCACCTAACCAGAAGTGCCCTCTGCACTACTTGTATGGATACATTTAAAGTTCTCCAAATCCACCATGGTGTTTCCCTCCTCCCATGCACACATAGGCCTCAAGTGCCTATTGGATGGCCCCAGGTCTGCCTGATAAACTCTCTTTCTCCTTGGAAATTGAGTCCTTTATTAATCTCTCTCTCCCCCACCCCCCAACACCCTGCAATTAAAAGAGCTCAACAGGCATGCCTAGAAGGGAATCTTTCACAATCACCCTCAGCTCTTAGAGAGGACATTGCTTAACTATCGTTGTCTGTGTCTACAGGGACTTGGACAAGAGGAAATGGGCTTGAAGAGAAATAGGAACATTCCCCTTGGTCGCAAGGAAGATATTTAACGATGAACTTGTAAAACACTGACATAGACCCCAGAGAAAGGCATTAGATCTTCATCTCTATCAGTTTCCAAGAAGATAATCTGTCCTGAACAATAAGGAGCTAAATCTGCTGCCCTCCCAACCTGCACAGCTCTAGGATTCTAGGATTCTGTGCATTGGTTCTAGGGCTCCCTGGAGAGTGGAATGTATGTGTTCCACCAGACATGGAAGGGAAAAGAAAGGCCATGCAGAAAGAAGTGAAAGAGCCAGGCTAGGAGTCAGGAGTCTGGGCTCTCTGACTGACTTGTGATGTGTCCTTTAGCCAAGTGAGTTGGTCTCTCTGGGCCTCTGTTTCTTCATCTATAAAATCAGTCTTGAATTAGACCAGTGGTTTTCAACCAGAGGAGATTCTGACCCCTGGGGACATTTGGCTATGTCTGGAGACATTTTTAATTGTCATAAATTAGGGATGGGGGTAGGAGGAGAGTGTTGTTACTGGCATCTAGTGGGTGGAGGTCAGGGATGCTGCTTAACACCCTACAACACAAAGAACCACACCCAGAACAAATAATTATCCTGCCCCAAATATTAAGAGTGCTGACATTGAAAAACCATGGACTAGACAGTAGCTGCACATTAAAACAACCTGGGGAGGATTAAAACAATACCTAGCCTGGACTTACCCAAACTGATGGAATCAAATCTCCTGCCGTGTAGAGCTTCCTTAGCACTGGAATCTCATTCAGCCACTCTTGTATCTTCCTTTAGTGTTCATTGAGCACTTTCACTGGGCTTGGCTGGGTGCTAGGTTATCTCAGAGTTTCTATCCTCTGGGAACTCAGAATTTAATAGTTATAATTCTGAGACTCATCAGACTATGACTGAACCAATATCTACCTTCATTTTTGGTCACATGACCACATATTACAATTTTCCACTGATCTGAGTAGACATAACCCCAACTCTAAAAGAGAATTCCTTAAATCACAATGTGGAAGGAACCTGGATTCCTGAATGACTGTATGGAGCAGAGCTGTACTAGACTGTGACATAATAAATAAAATAAAATAAATCTTTATTGTATTAAGAAAAAAAAATAATTCTTTGGCCCCCACATATATCCTATTTAAACTGAAAAAGAGTAGCAATAATCAAGACTGAGCTAGTAGCACTTGGCATTTCTAGGTACTTAACAATTTTCTTTCAACTTGGTCAAATTTGAGCCTGGGCTGTATTTTGGGGAACATGGATCAGAGGCTTCTGAGGAAAAGCCAACTGTGCATGGTGAACAAAGCACTGGGACCAAGGAGAGTTTCCCATCCCAGGGTCCGGCTCTGTGGTGAACATCCCTAGTTATCATAGTTGGATCTTTCCCACCATCCCCTAGACTGGGTCTGCATTTACTGACCAGCATCTGGGTTGACGTGAGTGTACAACATGCTGGAAATCCAGATGCGTCAACAAACTTCATTTACTGCTTTGTCGGTACAAGGTTGCCTGTGTTTCAGAAATGACCATAATGTGGCAACCTGAAGAATCCAGATGCCCTTTGGGTCTCTTGCCAGACAGAAATTGTAGAATTCCCACCTCTTTTCTTTGTATCAAACTTCACTACTTCACCTGTCATCTAAAGTGTACATTTAGAGTTGAATCATCTTGAAACCCGGCATATTCTTACAGCCTAGCCTCCCTGGCCCTCAGTAGAATATTGGTAAAGCCTTGATCAGTCCTGCTCCAGGACAGCCTTACACAATAATTACACTACGCAAGGTCATTCTATCCATACCCTGCTCCCTGCAGTTAACAGACCCAGTGAAATGGCTGTTTTGAGCTCACAAATTGAACCATCTGTTGACTTTATGAAGTCATAAAGTCAAAAGCCTGCATTTGCTATTGTTGAATCTTCTGTGGTAGCCTCAGAACTTGGCAAAGCCGATACACTGGTAAACTTCATCTTCACTGGCCTTGTCCCTCTTTAGGTCCTCTGCCCCACCAGGAAGCCAGGGGCTTTCTGTGACTTCAGGCTTCCCAAGACATTTCCTCATTCCTGTTCTCTCCTCTTCTAAAGACTCCAAGTGGGAATCTTGCTGTACTCTGGGTTTTCCCACCCCATCAAAACTTACATTTGGTACACCCCATCTTCTGCTTTAAGTGGTGATAATAGGCCAGATCCTAGGTAATTACCGAAATCTTCACTGTTGCAAAAATGAATGAATGAATGAATGAATGAATGAATGAATGAAGAAAGGGCTTCCTTCCTCCTCTCCCAGTGATTCCTTAGCTTCAGTGGGATGTGTGCCTTTCAGCAGGGCTCTTGGGGAAAGAGTGTTTTGACTCACAAGAGTAGCTCTACAGGATAAGCATTTTAGTCCACAGAGCAGGCCAGAGGAGGAGGGGTTTGGGGGTAGATGGAAGAGTTTAGGGGTAGATGAGGGCCTACCCCTGAGTTCCCGCCATACTGGCAATCACTTTTGCCAATCTGTAGACCCAGACCTGTGCACAGAAGCTGGGGTACCAAGAAAGTGTCACCAAGGATGCATCTTGGTGATGTCTGGGAATGCATCTGTATTTTCCAGAATCTAGCAGAGATCCTTACATATTTGGGTCCTTAGTACCTACCCCCATCTGGTCACAGAATCCTGGAGGAGTTGGCTAGGTTCTTGGAAAAGGTCCTCACTCAGCCCCTTTCCTGCTTGTGTGCAAATGAAGAACAGCACCATCCAATAGTACCTGCTGACTCTTGTCTTCTTGGAAGCCTAAATGAACAGAGGCTCCATGGTACCCCCAGCTAGGGTTTCATCCTATGGCAGTGAGGAAGTGCCTCCTTCGTATGGCCCCTGGGTTGATGCCCATTTTCTCATGTCTGGTCTCTGGAAAACACAGAGAACAGTGAATCAACATGCTTCTCATTATAACCCTTCATTGCCTAGTAGATAGTCCTGATTGAAATTAATTTGCTGGGCCGGGTGTGGTGGCTCACGCCTGTAATCCCAGCACTTTGGGAGGCCGAGGTGGGCAGATCAGGAGGTCAGGAGATCAGGAGATCGAGACCATCCTAGCTAACGTGGTGAAACCCCGTCTCTACTAAAAATACAAAACATTAGCCGGGTGTGGTGGCTGGCGCCTGTAGTTCCAGCTGATCGGGAGGCTGAGGCAAGAGAATGGCGTGAACCCAGGAGGTGGAGCTTGCAGTGAGCCAAGATCGCACCACTGCACTCCAGCCTGGGCGACAGAGCGAGACTCCGTCTCAAAAAAAAAAAAAAAAAATTAATTTGCTGAAATATATGCCTTTCTGCTGTTAAGCTTGCTTTGTAAGAAAAATGCCTATGTTCAACAAATCACTAAGTCAAGGACACGTTTTCTCTTTATGATGAGAGGCAGGTATCCCATTAAAAGAAATACATGACTTGGTTACATTTAGCTTGTATTTAAATTCTCTGTTCCTAACTATTTTTGTCTGGGAACCTCCATCATTCCTGCTGGCTTCAGGATTAGCTTCTTGCCTGAAACTCTAGTCTTTTAGCATTGAGCATTGATTCTCCTGAGGACAATAAAAACAAATAATAACGGACACATACTGAATTCTATAGCTTGCATTTCAATATGTAGCTAAAGGATTTTATTTCTAGGAAGGGACATGAGTACTATGCTGACTCAATGTCTAGAGACTTTGTTGCATTAATTGTTGCCTGATCACCCTTTCTGTCAGTTCTTTCTATATTGCATAAAGCCATTTTTAGGTCTTTTTAATTTTTTTTTTTTTTTTTTTCCCGAGATAGAGTCTCGCTCTGTTGCCCAGGCTGGAGTGCAGTGGGGCAATCTCGGCTCACCACAACCTCCACCTCCCTGGTTCAAGTGACTCTCCTGCCTCAGCCTCCTGAGTAGCTGGGACTACAGGCGTGCACCACCATGCCTGACTAATTTTTGTATTTGTAGTACAGATGGGGTTTCACTATATTGACCAGGCTGATCTCGAACTCTTGACCTCATGATCCGCCCACCTCAGCCTCCCAAAGTGCTGGGATTACAGGTGTGAGCCACTGTGCCCGGCGTGGTCTTTTTAATCTTAAAAACGGTTGCAACCAAAAACCTCTTCCAGCCCTACAAATAAAACCAAGGAGACATTACCTCATTGTGTATCCCTTGTCAACTACTGTTTGAATGCCCTGCTTCCCTTCACAGCCAAGCCTCTTGAATGTTGTCTATGCTGCCTCTGCTCTTCCCATTTCATCCACAAAAGCAAGCACTGGAATCCGTCTTGTGATCCCACCTCTACACGGCAGCTTCTCTTAGTGACCTCCTTGTTGCTAAATGCAGTCTTATTTTGCTTAAGTTCTATGTAGCATTTAAACCTTCTTAAAATCATCCTTTTGGGGGCTTCCAGGATGCCCTGTCTGTGTCATTTATTCTAACCTCCCTAGCTATTCTTTCTTCATCACCTTTGCTATCTCCACTTTCTCCGTTTTTGCCTTCACTACGGGGCAATTCTCTTAACCCTCTTTCTCTCCCAGCTACACAGTCTCCCTGGATAATCTTGTCTACTCCAATGGCTTCATGCTCTGGCTGGGACCTCTCTGCTGAGATTCAGGCATAAATATCTAACTGCCTAGGAACATCTCTTGTGTTTAAAACTACTGGAGTCCTCATCCACCCTCTACTTTCCACCCAGTGCTCTTCCTTCCCCCCACGTGATTCCTTTATTGGCGAATGGCAGTACCGCACATTTGAGATCTACCACCAAATGTCAGGGTCATACCCTCACATCCAATCAATAACAAAGATCATTTGACTCATACTTCTTCATCATTTCAAATTGATCCCTTCCTCTCCATCACTGAAGCACCAGGACTGCTGCTGAGTTCGCCTCTCCATCACCATCCCCCAGGAACTCTGAAACTACTTCCCAACTGGTCTCCCTTCCTCCAGCCTTACCCTCACCCAATCCATTCTCCACACTGCCACTGAAATTATCTTTCTGAAATGCAGTAGTACAAATCTAATCAGGTCACTTGCCTGCTTAAAATCTGTTACCGGCTCTTCATTGCTTTCAGAAGAAAACCCAAACTCCTCGCCTAGCACGGCAGTGAAAGACCCTGCAGACACTGACCCTCCCTCCCTCTCCAGTCTCACTTCTCACAAACCCTGTTCTCATTCTCCAAGCTCTACCCAAACCCAGCCACTTGCTTTTCACCACTTCCAGGGGGCTCTTGATCTCTCCTGAGGCTGCAGCCAAGACATCGGCCAGAGGTGCAGCCATCTGAAGGCTTGGCTGGGGCTGGAGGATCAGCTCCAAGGGGGCGCGCACATGCAGCTGGTGGTGGGTGGTGCTGGTTTTTGGCCTGAGAATTCAGTTACCCCATGTGGATCTGCCAATAGGCTGCTTGAGTGTCCTCACAAAATGGTGGCTGACTTCCCCTGGAGTGAGAAACCTGAGGGGGGGCGGTGGGGAAATTTGCAGGTGTATTTTTAAATTTCTTTAAGGGCTGACAATGAAGGGCTGGATTTTCCCAGCCCATGACAGTCATGGAATGTATTCTAGGGAGTAGAGAGCATATGCTGTCCGAGAATTCCATAGCAGCAACAGGATCTCAGGTTAGACACCAATACGGATGGAGTTCTTTACAGAAGAGAGGCAGACTAGTGTTCTGTTTAAGTGAAGGGAGGGTTATAATCCGATGAATCTGGGTTTAATTACAGGCTCAGTCACTGACTAGCCGTGCAACCTGGGAATTACACTTATTTCTCTGTGCCTCTGTTTTCTCATTGTATTATGAGGATAAAAATAGTTGTGGCTACCTTAGCAGAGTGTTGTAAAAATTAGATAAAAGAATGCCTGATCCCAGCACTTTGGGAGGCCTAGACGGGCGGATCACGAGGTCAGGAGATGGAGACCATCCTGGCTAATACGGTGAAACCCCGTCTCTACTAAAAATACAAAAAAAATTAGCCGGGCGCAGTGGCGGGCACCTGTAGTCCCAGCTACACGGGAGGCTGAGGCAGGAGAATGGCGTGAACCCGGGAGGCGGAGCTTGCAGTGAGTGGAGATCACGCCACTGCACTCCAGCCTGGGTGACAGAGCAAGACTCCGTCTCAAAAAAAAAAAAAAAGAAAAAAAAAGAATGCCTGGACCATTCTTAGCCCAAAGCCTGGCATGATGCTAAGTACTAAGTGATAAGTACTAAGTACTTAGTGCTAAGTACTCAATAAGTACTCAGTATGTGCTAGTTAATAATAATAACAGTAATAGTAATAATAATGTGAATGTTCACCTGCCTTTCTAGATGGCCTTAATGATGGTTAATAATAATAATAATAACAGTAATAGTAATAATAATAATGTGAATGTTCACCTGCCTTTCTAGATGGCCTTAATGATGGCTAATATTAATAATAATAATAACAGTAATAGTAATAATAATAATGTGACTGTCCACCTGCCTTTCTAGATGGCCTTAATGATGGGCCTCCTTAAGGCAGAATAATAAACTAAATCACTTTCTAAAATTCCTTCCAGACTTTCAGTTCAGATGACCTTTGGGACTTTGGAGATTCAGATGGCCTTTGGGCCAGTGGAGATCACAGCTAAGCATTTACTACCTGACCAGCTAACGGCTACATTGCCCCTGGTTTACATTGAACTGATGGAACTGATGGCCGAGCCCAGCCTGACCTTGAAATTCACAGCTATGCGGAGTTCATCATTTACTTACCCAACTCTGCTTTTTTTTTCAGGTCAATTTCTTCATCTTCCTGAAAATTCTCAAGCTTCTCATTTCTAAGCTCAAAGCGAATCAAATGTGCTTCAGAGACTATAAATACAGGTGAGTGGCTTGAGGTTGGTCCCCAGCAGTCCAAGGTTATTGTAAGTCCTCTGGGTGTTCTGCCTAATGTCTTGGGAAGGACATTTATCTCCTAAGGCCAGGGTATCAGAAACAGCAGTTCTGGAAAGATGCTATAGGATCAAGTGAGGCTTTTGTCAACGGTGAGGACCTTCTAAGACGATGCAGCAGATGGTGAGTAGTCAAAGGCATTCACATCCCCCAGCAGAAAACTGTTAAAACACCCCTAAGAGGCCAGGAGTGATGTCTCAGACCTGTAATCCCAGGACTTTGGGAGACTGGGGCAAGAGGATCGCTTGAGGCCATGAGTTCGAGAACAGCCTGGACGACATGGTGAAACCCCGTTTCTACCAAAAATACAAAAGTTAGCCAGGCGTGGTGCATGCCTGTAGTCCCAGGCTGAGGTGAGGGGATTGCTTGAGCCCAGAAGGTCGAGGCTGCAGCGAGCCATGATTGTGCCACTGCACTCCAGCTTGGGTGACAGAGTGAGACCCTGTCTCAAAAAAAAAAAAAAAAAAAGTTTCTAAGAATGGGTGGTTGTGGGAAAAGGACAGTCTTGTATGAAGAGAAGTTTGGCCGTTGCCTTCCTTGGGGGGAAGGATTTGAAGAGGTTATTTGGGTGTTTTTGAGAACCTTGAGAAAACAGACCACAAACTTTTAGGGTCTAAGGAAAGACATCCTTCCACAGGCATCCTTTATTTGTGACTTGTCATCGCTGCACCTCACCTTCCTCTTTCTGAGATGACAGCAGTCCTCATTCCTAGTAAGTCAGATCATAGGTTTTTACTGGATCTGCATTGTTGTAAAAGCAAATGAATGAATGATAAAGAGTTTTCTCCCTCTTTCCTAGTTATTCTTTACTTTTTTTTTTTTTTAGACAGAGTCTTGCTCTTGTCACCCAGGCTGGAGTGCAGTGACGCAATCTCAGCTCGCTGCAACCTCCGCCTCCCGGGTTCAAGCCGTTCTCCTGTCTCAGTCTCCTGAGTAGCTGGGATTACAGGCACCTGCCACCACGTCCGGCTAATTTCTGTATTTTTAGTAGAGATGGGGTTTCACCATGTTGGCCAGGCTGACTTCGAACTCCTGACCTCGTGATCCACCAGCCTTGGGCTCCCAAAGTGTTGGGATTACAGGCGTAAGCCACCGCACCTGGCCTATTCTTTGCTTTCTATGTGGCATTCAGCAGGGCTCTGGAATGGGAGTGTTTTAACCCACAGATTAGCTCTAAGAGTAGGAATTCCAGTCCACACAGGAGGCCAGAGGAGGTGAGCACGAGTGAAGATGGCCCTAGCCCTGTTTCTCGCCCCTTTATAAGGCCTGACCCAGGTGCTGGGAAGGGAGTTTTTCCTTTTATCTGACAAATATTTAATAGATGCCTACAATGTGCCTGGTACTGTGCTTGGAATAAAAGGTAGACACGAGGCTGGGCATGGTGACTCACGCCTGTAATCCCAGCACTTTGGCAGGCCAAGGCGGGCAGATCACCTGAGGTCAGGAGTTCGAGACTAGCCTGGCCAACGTAGCAAAACCCTGTTTCTACTAAAAATACAAAAATTAGCTGGGTGTGGTGGTGTGAATCTGGGAGGCGGAGGTTGCAGTAAGCCGAGATCGTGCCATTGTACTCTGGCCTGGGTGGCGACAAGAGCAAAACTCCATCTCAAAAGCAAACAAACAAACAAACAAAAATGGTGGACATGATGTAGACCCTGCATTTGAGGAGCATGCGTTCTACTTCGCTAAGGACTAGGATGTTGGCATGGAGCGGGAGGTGGAAGGGAGGGAGCTGGCCATGACCCTAGACTTGCCTACTGGCCTTAGGCAAGTGCCTTGGCCCCTTTGGCCTGCTTTCTGGTGTGTAAAAATGGGAGTATCACTGCATACTCATCTCCTGCTTATTCTGAGGATTCAAGTAGGCTGTAGATGTGGTTATAAATATGGGTGGCCACTCTACCCTCCCTCCAGGAGGTCTAGAAGGATAAACATACCCGGCTCAATAATGGGCAGACATACTATAGTTGCTAGTTGGAGCTTTGGTCCAAACATTTTGCAAGAAACCCATAGCCCTGGGGAACTGGCCTGGCCTGGGCTCCAGGGAGCCACGCTGTCTCTCTTGGCGCCTCCAGTCGAGGCTCCAAGTGGCCACGCAATCTCTTTGGCCCCCTTCCCAAAGGCTTAGCTTCTCTCACCACTCTTTGAGGGTGGAGCTTCAAGCCCTGCTCTAGTCCTCCCTGCTGAGTGTGTTCAGGGAGGAGAGTTCTCTCAATAAACAGGTGCCAGGAAAACCAGAGTGCCCCAGAAACTGGACAGAGGCTAGTGTTTCCGCGAGACAGAAATGGTGCAGTTGACCCCCAGGGGACTCAGAGCTGACACCCTGCTGCTTTGTGCCCCCAAAGCCTACCATGGGCCACTGGTACCTCCCCCATGCCCAGGACCCACAGCAACCCCTACATAGTTTTTCGTCATAGCTGCTCATTAGCATCCCCGGAGAGTCGGCCAGAAGTGCAGCCTTGTGAGCCCTACCACTGGGTGCTCTGGCTCCGTAAGTGTGGGATAGAACCTCACAGAGCAGCCGTGTCCAACCCTTAGAATGCAAGGACTTTTTTGCTTTTCTGTGGTGGCGGATATCACAAAAATTATGCATGGCATTTTTTTTGTTTTTGTTTGTTTGTTTTGTTTTGTTTTGTTTTAGCTCATCAGCTATTGTTAGCGTTAGTTTATTTTACACGGGGCCCAGGACAACTCTTCTTCTTCCAGCGTGGCCCAGGGAAGCCAAAAGGTTGGACGCCCCCGCTACAGAGTCTCCCAGGAGATTCTGATACACAGGCAGCGTGGAGGACTGCTGGGCCAGATATTCTAGTGAAAGAACATATGGAATATTGTGGTCAGGCCATTACGGACGTCATGTAGCCTCAATGTTCTCTTTTCCAGGGTCCCCTCTAGAGTTATCCAAGGCAGTGGTTTTCAAACTTTTCTGATCACGTGTCTCTGTCAGTAAAGAAATTCTGAGCATGTCCCTCCTCATGTGTATGCGTGGTTGCCTGAGCTAATATATGTATTATAAGATAGATAAAAAAAAAGAAAATGTAAGAGGATAGATAAAAATTAATATATACACAACGCCTATTATCCTCTATTATAATATTTTCTTCCAATATCAAATAGATTGCCTGGCATGGCCCTGGAGGGTGTGTACCCACCAGGAGCCATTGGTCTGGGAAAGGGTAAATCAAGATACTGGGGAGACCCTCCTGGCTGAGCGATGATCCAGGGTGACTGCTTTGTGGGGAGAAAGAATAACCCTGCCTGACACATGCAGTCTATTTGGAAATTCCTTTTTTTCCTCTCCCCTGCCTTTATTCAAAGAAAAAGCTCAAGAAGAACTTGGGACTGGGTGCAGTGGCTCATGCCTGTAATCCCAG
Source organism: Theropithecus gelada (assembly GCF_003255815.1). Taxonomy (NCBI): domain Eukaryota; kingdom Metazoa; phylum Chordata; class Mammalia; order Primates; family Cercopithecidae; genus Theropithecus; species Theropithecus gelada. The sequence continues at coordinate 66,175,818 of NC_037684.1, forward strand.
CACTTTGGGAGCCTAAGGGGAAGGGATCCTGTGAGACTGGGAGTCTAGACTAGCCTAAGCCACAGAGTGAGATCCTTTTCCTTTTTAATAATAATAATAAAGAAGAAGAACCTGGGTATATGTCTACCCAAAGTCCTCCCACAGTGAAGTGCCTCACCTTGGTGAGTTTGCCACCACCTGGATATGGTACAAGGAATCCATCTATATTCCTGAGTGGCTGAGACTTTGGGAGGCTGACGGACCCCAGCTGAGCTCCCAATGTATATAAACTAGAACATTGTTCATTTTTAATGTCTGTGGAAGGTGGGGGTAGGGGTAGAGTATTCCTTTCTTGGGCCCATGCGCCTCCCAAAATTTCCTAATTGCAACACCAGAAGATTCAGGAATCCAGAGAGTCACCGGAACGTTACTGGTACTCACGTCATCAAAGCAGAGTCTTGCTGTTGAAGGATCCTGAGGGTAGCCTGAAAAAATCACCACCTGCCCACAGCGCCACCTACCTGTTGGGAAGGAGGCTCAATCCCCAGATCCAGTGTGCCCTCCACGGACTAAGGTGGGATAGGTACTGAGAACGTCCTCCCTCTGTGCTTTCCCTGCCATTTTCGTTGGCCACCTTTCTGTTTACTTGTTCTTTGTGTAGAGTGCAATCGAGTTGATTAATACTTATTCATTAGCAAAAAGGCAGAGACCGATCTCTCAGGACACACCTAAACCACCTTATTTAACTCCCTGGGCTGGTAAATCCTGCAGCATCTTGTGCTCTTAGAAAGCAGTGCTAATTCTCTCATTTTCAAGTTCTGGGAGAGGGCTGTTCACTGTAACCCCAGCGGGGCATTGGCACCCCTCATCTCCTCAGCTCACACTGCCCTCTTCCATGTCAGAAAGTCGTTCCTCTTCCTCATCCCCTTCCACGTCTGTTTTCCCTTAAAGACTTCTGGTGGGGTAAGGAGGAGGGGGTGACAGGGCCCAGCATATTTTATCCAAACTCTTGTAGGTACAGGCTGCCTCCAACTCTTGAAGATTTTGAGAACTTTTAGAATGTAACCCTGATCTGGCCTCCCTCCAGGATTTTATTTTAGGAAAGTTTAAATTAAACACGTTTAGGCCCTGCCAAAGAGGCAAGTTGCTAGGAGCTGGAGAACCTTCTGTAGTCTTAGCCCTTGTCCCTGGGCTTCCACCATCAAGCAAAGGAAATAAAAAAAATGGTCCATCTGTCTGGCTTGGAGAAAGAGAACTGAGCCAAGTGTGAAGGAGGAACTCTGGGGCTGTAAACAGGGTAAGCAATGCCCTAGGAATGCGGACAGAGTTCAGCAGACCCTCAGCTCGGCTGGAGTTCTCTGTTCTTTGTGGTTCCCACAGAGGATGGGATCCCACAGAGGTGTGGTTCTCAGAGGCAGCTCTCTTCCCCTCAATAAAGGGCCTTAACTCTCCATGGGATGCACCTGGGCAGAGCTCTTGATTCATTTATAAAGGAGAAGAATTTCTTTCTTTCTTTTCTTTTTTTTTTTTTTTTGAGATGGAGTTTCACTCTTGTTGCCCATGCTGCAATGCAATGGCACGATCTTGGCCCAGTACAACCTCCGTCTCCCAGGTTCAAGCGATCCTCCTGCCCCAGCCTCTGAAGTAGTTGGGATTACAGACATACGCCACCATGCCCGGCTAATTTTGTATTTTTAGTAGAGACAGAGTTTCTCCATGTTGGTCAGGCTGGTCTCAAACTCCCGACCTCAGGTGATTCGCCCACCTCGGCCTCCCAAAGTGCTGGGATTATAGGTGTGAGCCACTGCACCCGGCCCGACAAGCATTTCTTAACATGCTAAACCCCAGTTCTTTCTGAAAGGACTTTCTGATAGGCACGGTAGGAAGCAAAAGCTTTTCCTCAACCCTCTTAGGGTCCCTGGCTGGGTCTGAAAATTAGACAAAGACAAATTAACAGGAGAAAAAGCATGCAAGTTTATTTCGTAAGTTTTATATGACGTAGGAGAATTCATAGGGAAAGGAAGACCCAAAGAAATGGTCAAATGTGCGTATTTTTATGCTAGGTTTGATGCAAAGTGGACAGTCATGGGAGAAGTATGATTGAACAAAGGAGATCTAATGGTCATAAACTGGGGGAAATTTAACAAGCCCTGTTTGTACAGATTCTTGTGTCATTGTGTCTTCAGAAATAGGGACATTCCTTTCCTCCACCTCTCACATGAGGGTCTTGTGATCCGCTTCAGGAGAAGGTCAGAAAATCGTTCCTAGGTTTCATGACCTGTTTCAGGGGAGAAGGGTGGGAGGTGACAGAGACTTTCTTGCTCCTGCAGTTTTCTCAAATTCTTTCAGCTTAAAATGCTCAGTATGTCAAAGTGCCATATTTTGAAGTACCACGTTCTGAACCCCATCAGCAATCAAAGAATAAAAATGTTACAAATTCAAGTAAAGTTGATAAAAAATATTGAAATTATAAGCAACTGAAGGTCAGGGATGGCTTCTTTAAAAATAATAATAACTAAAATGTATTGATCATTGATCATGTGTCAGATACCATTTATTCTGAGGGTTTACCCTATGCTATTTGTTTAATCCTTATGACAGCCCTGTCAGGTAGATGCTATTACTATTATAATCCTCCTTTTACAGATGAGGAAACTAATAGATAGAGAGGTTAAATGATTTGCCTACAGTTATAGCACTAATAATTGGCAACACTGAGATTTGAACTCAGGCCCAGATACTCTTCCTGTACCCTGCTGCCTTTAACTACAACTCCTTCTTTCCCACCATATTCACTCATGTGCCATAAGCAGATGCTCAATAAATATTTGTTGGATAGTTAAATGATTGCAATAAATGGGACCATTTAAATAAACAAATGGTTATGGATGAAAATGAGCATAAACACAGTCTGTAAGAGTAAACCACTATTGCTATTTATGGATTTTCTTCTGGACAGGGACACAAATAGTACTTTGTCTAAGGAGAAGTTAGAATAAGGTGAAGGGTAGATAATCCCTTCATGTCTCCATCCAGAAGGGTGAGTGACCCAAAACTGTATTAAAAAATTGTTATTCTTTACAGATCATTCCGTACTAAACGAAATGTGGGATCAGGGAACAGGAAAAGGACTGTAGTGGGAAATCCACATAAACTCCGAACTTTAGTTACTAGTAATGTACCGTGTTGGTTTCTCAGTTTTGACAAATGGGCACGGTTATGTAGTATGTGAACATTAGGGGAAACTGAGTGAAGAGACGTAGGAACTCTCTGTACTGCCTTTGCTAATTTTCTGTAAATCTAAAATTATTCCAAAATTAAAAGTTTATTTTAAAAAACCATAACACTGTAACATGGCATCAGAATAAGCTGATGATAAGACACAGGTCTGCTTGTAGGCATAGAAGTCTGTGTCGTAAAAACCCAGACCACCCAGAGCAAGGGTCACAAATTCAGACTCTTACAAGGGTCAAACAAGTAACATAATTGAGTAGTACAAGCCGGGTGGGGGCTGGAGGCCACAGACTCCCTCTAAAGGGACAGCCATTGCCCGGCTGTAACCAACGATTGCCAAGCAAGAATTTGAGCCCAGTGTTGCCAGCTCTCCTCATTTTTCAAAAGAAGCCAGAAACCTGGACACTTTTGCTGGAAATATTATTATTGAAAGATGACTCCAATAACAAACATTGCTCTGTGGCCTAAGCAAAAGTTGTCTGCAGGTCAGTTACCATCCGTGGTCACCACTTTGTAACCTCTGGGCCAGAGGGCTTTAAAAACACTCCTGGAAATACAAAACCCTTGAAATGTTGTCTCATGGGGACCATATTAATGTTGCCTAGTGAAGTGACTTCTGTAGGGGTGGGTGTTGGAGTCTGAGTGGATCTGAGCTCAGCTCAAGAGAACCACATAGCCAAGGCCCATAATTCCATCTCTCTGCTCATCAGCGTTTCCTGACAGTCAAGGCTCTGGTTCACACAGTCACATGGCCAGGTGGAGTCCTTCCATCCTGGAGGCTCCTACACTGCTTTAGATCCTTTGGGGGCACAAAGGTGAGGTTGCTTGTTTCATTGATAACGTTGCATTTGAATGGCCCTTGCAGACATAGGATTCACAGTAAGCTCTTGCTCTCGGACAGAGTTCATCCTTCCTTAAGAAACTCCCCCATGAATTGCTAATGCCACCTTGTTTTTCTATACCTTTAATTCCACGGGATCTGAGGGGAAGTTCCTCCTAGTCTGGCCACTTTACAAGAAGTGACCTAAGCTGGAAAAAAAAAAATCATTACAATTACGCTCCTCTTTCCCAATGTGGATAAGACAGTAGCTTTGTTCGTACCCCGAATATGAGTCATCTCTGCTAATGTAATTAGTTTTAAATTAAGAAGCAGCTCAACAGTAAAGAGCAGTTATTTCCAAACCTGTCTACTTCTCAGGATCCATGGGGGAGTTCCTTAAAAAGTCCACATCCGGCCAGGTGCAGTGGTTTGCACCTGTAATCCCAACACTTCGGGACACTGAGGCAGAAGTGGTATATCACTTGAGGCTAGGAGTTTGAGACCAGCCTGGGCAACAACATAAGACCTCATCTCTATAAAATAAAACAAAATAAAATAAAATAAAAATAAAATAATAAAATAAAATAAAAATTATCCAGGCACAGTGGTGCACACCTATAGTCCCAGCAACTCTGGAGCCTGAAACAGGAGGATTGCTTGAGCCCAGGAGTTCAAGGCTGCAGTGTGCTAGAATTGTGCTACTGTACTCCAGCGTGGGTGACACAGGGAGACCCTCTCTCTTTAAAAAAATTGACTTCCTAGGACCCAACCTCCAGAGGTGTGGATTCAGGGAGTTGACATTGAGGCCCAGGAAACTATATGTATATATTTTAAGAGCTCTGTAAGGAATTTTAATAGTTAGCCACGTTTGGGAACCACCAGTATGCAGCATTTGGGCCCCAGCTGTGCACTTTACACGTGGGTGGCACAAGGAATGTTTGTCTTTTTCGTGTAGACTATATACAACAGCGAACCTCCCCGCAGCACTTTTTAAGAGGAGGATCAGTTTTTCATTTCCTGCAGCCCTCACTATCACCAGGATTAAGGGGCAGCATGAGGGCTGATAGCAAAGTCCAGAAAGGAGTCTGCAGGTCAGAACTGAAGGTCAGATGCCCCACATCCATCCTGAGGTTTACTGCCTAGTGTCTATGTGACCCTGGGCAACTCATTTTCTCTCCCTTCTCATGGTAATACTGGAAATACTGATGTTGAAAGTCCTGAGTAAAGAAAGATAGAGGAAACTGCTACCCAGGTGGTAGGAAACTTAACAAACCTGGTAGGGGTGGAGTGTCCCAAGGTGGTAGTCACTTGTATGGAAATCTGTCCATCAGGCAAAACATTAAGAGTTGCAAATATATGATAATGTATCCGGGGGAATTCATTCATGTTTTCTGAGCATCCGCCATGCATCAAGTGTAGGAACACAACAGTAAACAAGACCACGATGGCCCTGAAGCATTAAATGTTGTAGTCAAGGAGACCATCTGGGAAACAATGATCGATATGGTGAGAGCTGCAACAAAGGCATGGCACAGAAGTGCAGGAAATGTTGCCTGTTCCCCATGTGGCCCTCATGACTGCTATTTGGTTGTCATTTACAGATTGGCAAAATCAACACTGGTCCTCATTCCTTTATTGGGCGTTCATGAGATCCTCTTCTCTTTCATCACCGATGATCAAGTCGAAGGATTTGCAAAACTTATACGACTTTTCATTCAGTTGACACTGAGCTCCTTTCATGTAAGTAGGAATCTGAACCAAGATGACTTGACTTTGGAGAAAACAAAATGCATGTGGCCCAAACAGGCTCAGAATTAAGGAGCCCATGGATGAAAATAGAATTGTAGCGTCAGCACCCTTTATCAGTAAGGGCCCTTGGCATTAGAAGGGCATGCAGATGGGGAGGTATTGCGTTGATCCTGCCAGCATGATTCAGTGACTAAGAAGGGGGAAATGGTCTCTTTCCTGGGTGGTAATAGTTGGTGTGACTCATGATCATATTAACTGTGAATGTCAATGTGAAGCCTTTTATTAAGTGCCTATTTTTGCTGGGTTCTCTGCAGAGCATTGTGCAAAGTGAACATTGTCTGTGCTTCAGGTGACATGTACACAGAATGCAACACAAATTGGGTAGGGACTAATGAGTTAAGACCAGGAGGCTATTGAACCTTGACAGATGTGTGGGAGCTGAAACAAGGAACAAGAGGCCAACTGTGGTTGTTACCTGGAAATCTCTTGCTAGTCTATTGCTTAAATTATTATCTAATCCTTAGTGTCTTAAGAAGGCAATCTTTTTAAAATTATTTTTCATGATTCTAGGAGTTAGGAATCTAGGCAGGACCCAGTAGGGGTGACTAACTTCTGCTTCTGTGATGCCTACTGGGGCTGGAACTACCAAGACGTCTTCTCCACTCACATGACTGGTGCCTAAGTTGGGTGGCTCAAATAGCTGAGGCTAATTTTATTTGGGTCACATTTCTGAGGTCTCATTTCTCAGTGTCCATGACATTCCTTAGACATGCCATGTGTTTTCTACTTGTGGTTTCTCCACAGGATAGGGCAATTCAGGGCTCCCAAGAGTATAAAAGCAGGAGCTGCCAGACATTTTAAATGCCTATGCCTGGAACTGGCACAGTGATGCTTCTTCTGCATTCTGTCGTTTAAAGCAAGTCACAGACCCAGCCTAGATTGAAGGGGGAGGACCCTGCACAAAGGCATGAAGGCTGGGAGATGTGGCTCATTAGTGAAGGCCACTAATGCCACAGATTACCGCTAACAGCACAGACACAGCCAGGGTCTTCATAGAGTAGTAATTTGAAAATGAATCATCTTTAAATGTTGGTGTGGGGACAGGACTTCTGGGATGAAGGAGACAGGCTCTAGCAAATCTTTTCCTCAAAAAGCAATGATAAAATTGGACAATTGTCAATAGCAACCATTTTGGGACCATCCTTGGGCATTGCCAGATACAGTAGTCATCTTGGTGACAAAGGAACAGGGAAGGTCAATGTTAAAGCCTGAAGTTATCATTCTTTCTGGGGTGAAAAAACATACTGATGGGCTAGCCAGAAATTTAACAGGAAGATTTGGGAAATGAGACAGCCACAGTGGGCCTTGACGAGCCCCCATATATTTCTCAGGTTGACTGGAAGGTTGTGTACATGCATAAGGTTGCATACACACTCAAGAAGGACCAGAAAGGACATTCACACACTTCTGGCTGAAGATGAGTTTCTGCACACATATAGAGGAAACATGAGGGGGTCTGGTGGAAAGTAAAAGCCAGGGGAGGCTTTAAACTGAACTTTGAATGTGTTCTCCAAGTGACACATGGATCCATTGGCAAAGGGTATGGAAGCCTTATGGGCTTGAGGTGTTTGCAAACAACTTCTGATCAATCATTGGCTGATTATTAAGTTATTGTAAACAGCATCAGAAGACCAGACTTAAAAATAAATACCAAAAATTTTTAAATGAGCATAGACATCACTGGCTATATACCACAGAAGAGACAGATCCCACAGAACTAGTAGTCCAGATAATTTTCAAAACAAATAACCACCACCACTCCAGAGATGGGAACTGGGGAATCAGAATCCTGAGTTATTATAATATATTATCTAAAACTTCCAGTTTTGTACAAAAATATATGAGATCTGCAAAGAAACAGAAAAGTGTGACCCATACTCAGGACAAAAAAAAAAGCAGTCATTAGAAACTTTCTGGGTGGGGTGGGGGATATCCAGATATTGGACTTATCAGACAAAGACTTCAAAGAAGCTATCATAAACATGTTCAGATAATTAAATAAAAAGTTGTTGAAATAATTAAAGGAATTCAATTATCTCAATTCAATAGAGAACAATTATAAAATAAGAACCAAATGGAAATTCTGAAGTTGAAAACTACAATAACTGATATGAAAATCTTACTAGGAAAGCTTAGATTTAAGATTGCAGTATAAATAACCCATGAACTTGAAGACAGGTCAATTAGGTTATCCAGTCTGTGGAACAGAAAGAAAAAAGAATGAAGAAAAATAATAGAGCTTCAGAGATCTATGGAATGCCATCAAGCATACCAGCATACACATATAAGAGTCCCAGAAGGAGAGTAAAGATAGAAATGGTAGAATAAATATTTGGATAAATAATGATTGAAAACTTCCCAAATTTGGAGAAAAATGTTAATCTACACATCCAGGAAGCTCGATGGACTCCAAAAAGCATAAAACAAAGAGATTCATGCCTAGAAACATTACAAACTGCTGAAAGCCAAAAATAAAGAGAAAATATTGAAAGCAACAAGAGAAAAATGATTCATTACATATATGGACCAATGATACAATTAACAGCTGACTACTCATCAGAACAATGGAGGCCAGGAGCCAGAGGTATAAAATATTCAGAATGCCGAAAGAAAAAATTTGTCAATCAAGAATTCTAAATCCAGCAAAAGTATGTTTCAAGATAAAGGTGAAAATGAGAACACTTGGACACAGGAAGCGGAACATCACACATGGGGGCCTGTTGTGGGGTGGGGAAGTGGGGAGGGATAGCATTAGGAGATATTCCTAATGTAAATGACGAGTTAATGGGTGCAGCACACCAACATGGCACATGTATACATATGTAACAAACCTGCATGTTGTGCACATGTACCCTAGAACTTAAAGTATAATAAAAAAATTTTTTTAAAGACATTATCATAAAAACAAAGACTGAGAGAAATCATTATTGGCAAACACCCCTTTCAAGAAATATCAAAGGAAGTACTTCATGCTAGCAGGGAATCACAAGAGACAGCAACTCAAATCCACATGAAGAAATAAAAAACAGTGGAAAAGGTAGATACATAGGTAAATCTGAAAGGCTATATGTAGATTTTTTTCTCATAATTTAAAAATACAAGATTGTATAAAATAATAACTGTAAGTTTCATTATTGGGTTTATAACATACAAAGATCTAATATATATGACAAGAATATCACAAGAGAAGAATGAGTAAATGGAGATATATAGGAGAACATTTCTATATTTTACCAGGATTAGGTTAGTGTTAATATGAAATAGATTGTGTTAAGATGCATGTTGTAATCCCTGGAATAAACACTAAGAAAATAACCTTAAAAATGTATTTAAAATACTAGCAAAGGAATTAAAATGGTACACTGGAAAGTATCTATTTAACATGAAACACTTTCAGCCTCATGGGATTCGCATAATATCCCTGTGAAGGATAAATTACTCTACCTATTTTAAAGATGAAAGAACTGAGGCTCAGGGGACTTTCTCATGCTGACATGTATCAGACATGAGGTTTTTATTCAGAGGTTAAGTCCCTGACTGTAACCACTATCCATAGTGCCTCTCAGGGACCTTGTGAAGATTAGAACCAGGAGACACCCAGTTCCCTATACCAGTCTTAAAGGTCAAGTGCTGTGTGATATATTGGAGCAATATACCAGACAGGGTGAAGTGCTGAGATTTGGTACACAGCAGAGAAAACGTGTCCACCCACCGCATGTTCACCAAAGGCCAAGGAGCCAGAGCCTGAAGTGTGGTATGAGCAGTCGGACAGTATGTTTTTCCCTCCCGTTGCAGTTGAATTCTTTGTGGCTTCGAATCAAGACAGAGGATCCATAAGCAATTTTTTTTCCATTATGAAAACATGTTTAATTTATTTTAGTCGTTTGGGGAATTTCAAAAGATAAGGTTTAGTAATTTGGGGTTTTTGTGTTCCTTGGCCGTAATCTTCTTTAAAAGGTAATCCTAAATTAGAGGGGGGAAAAAAAACTCTGCAGCTGTTATGTTGTAATATTTGGTGGACTTTTTTCTCCTGAGGGTACGGTCGGGCAATGTGAGCCCGTGATCGCCTGATCCCACTCACCCAAGGCCAGGTAAAGACCAGTTATTTTTGTGGAGCTATGTGAGGCAGATTTCTGAGAAAGAATCTGAGCCTATCAGACTCTTCTGCTTTGGGAGGATGTGTTGGTCATCTGATTCTGTGTAATAAACCACACCAAAACTTTGTGGCTTAAAACAGTAACCGTTATTATTATCATCATTTTGAGATGGAGTTTTGCTCTTGTTGCCCAGGCTGGAGTGCAGTGGTGCAATCTTGGCTCACCCCAACCTCCGCCTCCTGGGTTCAAGCCATTCTCCTGCCTCAGCCTCCCGAGTAGTTGGGATTACAGGCATAAGCCACCACGACCAGCTAATTTTTTTTTTGTATTTTTAGTAGAGATGGGGTTTCTCCATATTGGTCAGGCTGGTCTCGAATTCCCAACCTTAGGTGATTCACCCACCTCAGCTTCCCAAAGTACTGGGATTACAGGCATGAGCCACCACACCTGGCCCCATTTTAATATTTTTAATGATTCAGTAGACTGGGCTGCTTGGGCTCAGGGTAGATAGTTCTTTTGATACATGTAATTTTTGTCTGGGGCTGCAAACGTCTGAAGGCCCAGTTGGGGTGGCACATCCAAGATGATTCATTCACATGACTAGACATTGATGCTAGCTGTTGAACAGGACCTCAGCTAAGACTATATAGCTCAGGGGGCCTCAGTTCTCCTCCATGTGGCCTCTCCATGTATCCTGGATATCTCACAGCATGGCGGCTGGACTCTCAGGGCATCCTGAGAGCAAACGTTCTAAGACGGCGGAAGGAGAAATCTCCAGCCCTCTTAAGACATAGGCATAGAAGTCCCAGAATGTCACTTTTACGACATTGTATCGGTAAAAGGAGTCACAAGGTCATCCCAGATTCGAGGGCCGAGAAAACTTGGTCCACTTTTTGATGTGAAGAGCAGCCTGAGCCCACAGAAAGAAGAGGAACCATTGGGGCCATCTCTGGAGACTAGCTACCAGCATGGAAGATTTGTTCCTGAAGCCAGCTAGCGCTCTGCTCATCACCCTGCACTGCTGAAGAACGTGAGGAATCAAGGTGACTCTGCAGGGTGTTTTGTACTAGGACTGAGCCAGAAAACACACTTAGAGGGCTTGTGTGTGGGCAGAGACCTCCCACCTTCTGAATACTCCTGCCATGTTTCCCTGCATCCCACCAGGCAGAGGCAAGAGCACGGGTGAGCAGATGTTGGGAGAGCTACATTTGGTGGATCATTTTAGAGACTCCACCATGGAAATTGGCAAGAACAGGCATCAGCCCTAACAGCTTCCTTTTCTTGCTGCTCTGGAGGGTCCTTTACTCTTCCAAGAGCCTACTGCTTAGAGAGTTCCACCAGCCTCCTGCAATCAGTGGAGCTTTGGAGAGACTGCCAAACAGCGGTGACATATGAAGTAAGACCCATGTGTTCTATGGAACCCACTCCCTTCACACTTGCTTAATCTAGAATGAGAACCAGACCCTAGGATGTTCCTAAAACTGTGAAGCAAGCACCCGAGGAAGTGAAAAAACACATTTGTCATGTGGAATCCTATTTTAGCCAACTTGTTTGTGAGAATCCTGGCACCCTGAAAGCCAGATCCTCCGATATCATGTGCCTGGAGGCAAATATTACCTGTCCCACCAACCACAGAGGGCAGCTGTGAACCTCTGACCAGATTGCATGTGTGAAAATGGTTAACTGGTAACACTATGCCCCTGCTATGGAAGCTATCGCCATGGAATATCTAGGTGCGTAAGAGAAGGGAAATTCCACATTCATGGCCAGAATCCAAGCATTTGGTTGATGTCGTGATTGTCAATGTGGAGATCCAGGTCTGGCTCCAGAAGGGACATGCTGAACAAGGCTTACATAAGGAAGAGCAGAAAAGCCTTCCCCAGTGCCACATTTCATTATCATCAAGAGATATAAGAGGATTCAGCCTGCCATCGGGACTTTCACCCTGTAGTTGGAAATGCATCCTTTCCTTGTGAGTTCTGGCATTTTATAAGAGTCTTTCTATAAACTTGCAAGTACTTGGACCATGTGCACACATCCAGCTCCAATATATCAGACACACTGCCTAAATGCCACAGACCCTCGCTTCAGTTAGGGACAGCGAGGATATATAAGTAATCACAGTGACTGTCTGACAAATCAGGATGTGTAGGAGCCTGATAAAGACAATGGAAACAAGCATTAACTGGAGCACTTTTGATTCCAGCCCATTTGGGCTGAGTATTGTGGCGATGGTCATCCTGGAACATGGGAACCACATGACTGACAACGCTGCCAGAAGCTCAGAGAGTAGGGAGGGTCAGGGACTGAAAAGAAAGAATGCAAGTCAGGCAAAAAAAAAAAAAAAAAAAAAAAGGCCAGGTGCAATGGCTCATGACTATAATCCCCGCACTTTGGGAGGCCAAAGCAGGTGGGTCACCTGAGGTCAGGAGTTCAAGACCAGCCTGCCCAATATGGCGAAACCCTGTCTCTACTAAAAATACAAAAAATTAGCCGGGCGTGGTGGCGTGTGCCTATAATCCCAGCTACTCGGGAGGCTGAGGCAGGAAAATTGCTTGAACTCAGGAGGCGAAGGTTGCAGTAAGCCAAGATCATGCCACTGCACTCCAACCTAGTGACAAGGGTGAAACTCCATCACAAACAAACAAACACACACACACACATTAACCAGTGCCCACTATGAGCAAGTAGAGGGGCAACAGTGACCTTGCCCAATATTTGTATAATTGAATGAATGACACAAGGTCTTGGGGGTTTAATCATCATTGATCCATGTGCACCTGTGAACACCTAAGCAAACACCTAGGGTGATATGTGGGTGCGGCGGGGGTGGGGATGGCGCTGAATGTCAAAGTAAGAGAAGATGCCATGGAAATCCAAGTTAACACAACCAGTATGACTAATTCTAGTTATTGCAAGCGATGCAGTTGCATGCCTTTTCTGGGGACTCCTACGACCTGTGCAGGGCTTTGGATGTTGCCAGTAACTCTCAGACACATCTCCGGAGTCAGATTTTATGCCGTGTCCTCCTTTCGTTTCAGGGGTTCCTGGTGGCCTTGCAGTATGGTTTTGCCAGTGGAGAGGTATGATTTCCACGTTGCCATCCTGGTTGCGTGTGAGGCTGGGGCTGCAATCCTGCCACCTCTGGAGGTTGCTGCGGATATGATGGTGCTCTGGGGGAACATGCAGTGACCAGCTTGTGTGGGGACAAATTTGTATTGTGAGCTTCCAGTAGAGAGAGCAGGGGGCAGCTTAGACAAATGGAAAAAAAGGTGTCGGATGAGTATAAAGGAGTTCAGACCCCAGCACTGGCCCTGCTGAGATGCAAGGAATATTCAAGTGTGACACAGGAAACAAGCTTGAACCTCGGAGTCCAAAAATCTGGATTCACGTCTTGGTTCACCCTTAGGAGCTCTGTGAGTTAGCTGGGTTGCTGCACTTCGTTTAGCCTCACTTTCCTGATCAGTAACATGGAAGTAACAATCATCCCTGCTTTGTAGTCTTGTCCTGGGTATGCTGAGCACATAGTAAATGCTCAACACCTAGAAACTATGATTACATTTAAAAAAAAATAGTTTGTTTTTTTTTTGAGACAGAGTCTCGCTCTGTTGCCCAGGCTGGAATGTAGTGGCATGATACCTGCTCACTGCAACCTCTGCCTCCCAGATTCTAGCAATTCTCATGCCTCAGCTTCCTGAGTAGCTGGGATTACAGGTGCCCACCACCATGCTCAGCTAACTTTTATATTTTTAGTAGAGATGGGGTTTCGCCATGTTGGGCAGGCTGGTCTCGAACTCCTGACCTCAAGTAATCCACTCACTTCAGCCTTCCACAGTGCTGGGATGACAGGCGTGAGCCATGGAGCCTGGCCTATTACTACTTTTAGTTATTCATATTATTGCATAGCCCAACCAGCTCTCTGCTTCCCTGGGAAAAGGTTTGATAGTGGGAGGGGCAGAGGCCAGTGTTGTCTCCTGTCTTTAGGAGGTGGTAGAGTTTCCAGTCCCCTTTCAACCTCCTCTTGCCCTACTACAAGTATAAATATTTATTTCTATCTCCTACTAGAATGTAAGCTTCTTGACAGCAAAACCATCTTCTGTTTTGCTCACCGCTGCTTCTCCTGTATCTTCACGCAGGGGACTCCTTACCCGTCAAGCAGGTTTCAGCTCACATGCCACCCTGGCAGAGTCCTTTCCTGAACACCACATCTTTTTTTTTTTTTTTTTTTTTTTTTGAGACGGAGTCTCACTCTGTCACCCAGGCTGGAGTACAGTGGCCGGATCTCAGCTCACTGCAAGCTCCGCCTCCCGGGTTTATGCCATTCTCCTGCCTCAGCCTCCCGAGTAGCTGGGACTACAGGTGCCCGCCACCACGCCCGGCTAATTTTTTGTATTTTTAGTAGAGACGGGGTTTCACCGTGTTAGCCCGGATGGTCTTGATCTCCTGACCTCGTGATCCGCCCGTCTCGGCCTCCCAAAGTGCTGGGATTACAGGCTTGAGCCACCGCGCCCGGCCTGAACACCACATCTTAAGGTTTTGTTTCTTTACCACATTGTCCTGCTTAATACTCTCTCAGTGTCATTACCACCTGATATATTTATGTATCTTTGTTTCTCCTTGTCTCCCCCAGTTACAAGGTAAATTTCCCAAGGGTGGCACAGAGTAGCTTCTCAATTAATATTTGCTAAAGGGACACATGGCTAAATGACTCCAAGACGGTAACCTCTCCCTTGTCTCACCCGGCAGGTGAAGGCTGAGCTGCGGAAATACTGGGTCCGCTTCCTGCTAGCCCGCCACGCAGGCTGCAGAGCCTGTGTCCTGGGGAAGAACTTCCGGTTCCTGGGAAAATGTCCCAAGAAGCTCTCGGAAGGAGATGGCGCTGAGAAGCTTCGGACGCTGCAGCCCTCGCTTAACAGTGGGCGGTTCCTACACCTAGCCATGCGAGGTCTGGGGGAGCTGGGCTCCCGGCCCCAACAGGACCATGCACGCTGGCCTCGGGGCAGCAGCCTGTCTGAGTGCAGCGAGGGGGATGTCACCATGGCCAACACCATGGAGGAGATTCTGGAAGAGAGTGAGATCTAGGCTGGAGTTCCACCACGCTGGCTCTGCTGCCAGGGACTCTCGAGAGGGCCCAAGAAGAGGAAGCAAAGCGGACACACGTTGCTGGGCACGGACTCATTCTCGTTCCATTCGCCACGCCACTTTGATGTGAAGGCTATCACAAGGTTCTTCAAGCTCTGTATGAAAGAGGCTGTGTGTCATGCTCACAGCCTCTGCCGGCTCAATAACCCCCACGAGTGTGTTCCAGAATGCCCACCAGACCCTAGAACCAGGCTCTAAATTCAAGCCAATGAAGCGCCACCATGAAGAGAGGTCTCCTGTTACATAGAAACCAGCCAGTATCTCTTCCTTTACCCCTCAGGATGCATGCTTTCCATTTGAGGTTGGGTTTAGGGTGCATGAGAACCTTCCTAGGAAGCTTTTAAAATGCAGAATCCTAGACTTGTGGCTAAGATTCTAAGACAGTGAGTCTGGGACAATGGCGAGGAATTGGAGCTGTTGAATAAGCATCCCAGGTAATTCTGCTGCAAGCCCACCCTTGGCGAACACTGGACAGGGTGGGAGGGAGCTAGAAGCACCCCCATGTGGCCATGGTAGGATGCTGCAAGAGACGTTCTGCTCTCCCAGCTCAGCTGGGGTGTGCCTGCCCTCCCTGGACAGTGTGTAACCCCATGTCACCCGCGGGAGTGCCGATCCTCTCTGCTCTTCCTCTCCTATTGAGTTTTGCCTCTCTCTTGCCTGGGGACCCTCTGAATGTCGTCTTTGGTCCATTCCTCTCCTTTCTGGCTCTATCTACCTTTCTGAGGTTGGCTTCTACCAGCCTGATTTACACTACCATCCTCCTGGGGCAAGGAACGCCCCCACCATTTTTGGTTTGCCATTGATGCATTGATGGTCACACCTGTTGTCCCAGGAGATTGACCTGTAACTCTCCATGGCCAGAGTCCCTGCTGATTAGAATTCTGTTTGCCCAGTGGGAATAAATGCTGAAAGCAGGAGGGTCCAGGTAAAGCAATAGGACTCTGGCTGGATCTGGACATGCCCAGGGCGGCACTGAGAGATCTAGGACTTCACATCCACCAGCCTGTGGGACCTTTCCTGCCTACTGTGACCCATGGAGGCTGAGGAGGGCCCAGGCAGTTGGGGTCAGGCTCAGTGACTGAAAGTATAAGGCAAGAGGCTGTAGGAAGATCAAGGGAGGGACATCCTTTGGAAACAGTGTGTTAACGCACAGGAGTGTCGCTTTCATGGTATGTAAAATGCATGTGTACGTGGGCGGGGTATGTTGCTATGGGACTAAATACCACCTTATCTTTGGGGGAGTCAGTATGATACTCCTCAAGCAGGGCTGCCATATTTAGCGAACAAAAACGTGATACTCAATTAAATTTGAATTTCAGACAAATCGTCTTCTTGTATAAGTATATCCCATGGGCATTTAAAAAAAATTTTTTTATTATTATACTTTAAGTTCTAGGGTACATGTGCATAACATGCAGGTTTGTTACATATGTATACTTGTGCCATGTTGGCGTGCCGCACCCATCAACTCGTCATTTACATCAGGTATAACTCCCAATGCAATCCCTCCCCCCTCCCCCCTCCCCATGATAGGCCCCGGTGTGTGATGTTCCCCTTCCCGAGTCCAAGTGATCTCATTGTTCAGTTCCCACCTATGAGTGAGAACATGCGGTGTTTGGTTTTCTGTTCTTGCGATAGTTTGCTGAGAATGATGGTTTCCAGCTGCGCCCATGTCCCTACAAAGGACACAAACTCATCGTTTTTATGGCTGCATAGTATTCCATGGTGTATATGTGCCATATTTTCTTAATCCAGTCTGTCACTGATGGACATTTGGGTTGATTCCAAGTCTTTGCTATTGTGAATAGTGCTGCAATAAACATACATGTGCATGTGTCTTAATAGCAGCATGATTTATAATCCTTTGGGTATATACCCAGTAATGGGATGGCTGGGTCATATGGTACTTCTAGTTCTAGATCCTTGAGGAATCGCCATACTGTTTTCCATAACGGTTGAACTAGTTTACAATCCCACCAACAGTGTAAAAGTGTTCCTATTTCTCCACATCCTCTCCAGCACCTGTTGTTTCCTGACTTTTTAATGATTGCCATTCTAACTGGTGTGAGATGGTATCTCATTGTGGTTTTGATTTGCATTTCTCTGATGGCCAGTGATGATGAGCATTTTTTCATGTGTCTGTTGGCTGTATGAATGTCTTCTTTTGAGAACTGTCTGTTCATATCCTTTGCCCACTTTTTGATGGGGTTGTTTTTTTCTCGTAAATTTGTTTGAGTTCTTTGTAGGTTCTGGATATTAGCCCTTTGTCATATGAGTAGATTGCAAAAATTTTCTCCCATTCTCTAGGTTGCCTGTTCACTCAGATGGTCGTTTCTTTTGCTGTGCAGAAGCTCTTTAGTTTAATTAGATCCCTTTTGTCAATTTTGGCTTTTGTTGCCGTTGCTTTTGGTGTTTTAGACATGAAGTCCTTGCCCATGCCTATGTCCTGAATGGTATTACCTAGGTTTTCTTCTAGGGTTTTTATGGTATTAGGTCTAACATTTAAGTCTCTAATCCATCTTGAATTAATTTTCGTATAAGGAGTAAGGAAAGGATCCAGTTTCAGCTTTCTACTTATGGCTAGCCAGTTTTCCCAGCACCATTTGTTAAATAGGGAATCCTTTCCCCATTTCTTGTTTCTCTCAGGTTTGTCAAAGATCAGATGGCTGTAGATGTGTGGTATTATTTCTGAGGACTCTGTTCTGTTCCATTGGTCTATATCTCTGTTTTGGTACCAGTACCATGCTGTTTTGGTTACTGTAGCCTTGTAGTATAGTTTGAAGTCAGGTAGCGTGATGCCTCCAGCTTTGTTCTTTTGACTTAGGATTGTCTTGGCAATGCAGGCTCTTTTTTGGTTCCATATGAACTTTAAAGCAGTTTTTTCCAATTCTGTGAAGAAACTCATTGGTAGCTTGATGGGGATGGCATTGAATCTATAAATTACCTTGGGCAGTATGGCCATTTTCATGATATTGATTCTTCCTATCCATGAGCATGGTATGTTCTTCCATTTTGTTTGTGTCCTCTTTTATTTCACTGAGCAGTGGTTTGTAGTTCTCCTTGAAGAGGTCCTTTACATCCCTTGTAAGTTGGATTCCTAGGTATTTTATTCTCTTTGAAGCAATAGTGAATGGAAGTTCATTCATGATTTGGCTCTGTGTTTGTCTGTTACTGGTGTATAAGAATGCTTGTGATTTTTGCACATTAATTTTTGTATCCTGAGACTGCTGAAGTTTCTTACCAGCTTAAGGAGATTTTGGGCTGAGACAATGGGGTTTTCTAAATATACAATCATGTCATCTGCAAACAGGGACAATTTGACTTCTTCTTTTCCTAACTGAATACCCCATGGGCATATTTTATGAGATTGGAATTTAATCAGGCGTCTTGTCTTTCACTGGCAACTCTGTTTTCAAGGATACTTTGCCACAGGGCTGGGACTAGGGTGAAATAATCAAGGCACTCATCTCTACAAAACTCAAAGTAAATGATAAAAATAAATCATATTTTAATGCAATATTCTAAAAAAAATTAACAAACTACAACCCATGAGCCATTTATAGAAACGAAATTTGATTGGAACCAGGGGCAGGAAAAGGATGAGGCAGGAGAGGCCCAGCTCCTGCAAGTGCAGGCTCTGGTCCTGACTTTCAAATGTCTATCAGGGCCAGTTTTTTTTTTTTTTTTTTGAGACGGAGTCTCGCTCTGTCACCCAGGCTGGAGTGCAGTGGCGCAATCTCAACTCACTGCCAGCTCCACCTCCCGGGTTCATGCCATTCTCCTGCCTCAGCCTCCCGAGTAGCTGGGACTACAGGCTCCCGCCACCACGCCCGGCTAATTTTTTGTATTTTTAGTAGACATGGGGTTTCACCGTGTTAGCCAGGATGGTCTCCATCTCCTGACCTCGTGATCTGCCCGCCTCGGCCTCCCAAAGTGCTGGGATTACAGGTGTGAGCTACCACGCCCAGCCTAATGTGAATTTTTATTTTTAAACAATTGCATTAAAATATTATTTATATTGACTATGGGGACTTTTGGAACCCCCTTAAATTTTGCACTTGAAGTGGGAGCCCCATTTGTGTCACTCATAGTCCAGCCCCGATTTTAGGATGGGGATGGAGGCAAAGGCATCAGGCAAGTAATGAAGCAAAGGTTTATTTTTTGGTGTCCAGATTATCCATAGCTCATTCATGAAAATCGATGTCTACTTCTCTCCTGTCTGCAAATGTCCCTGTCTTGGCTTATCAGCCAATTAGCTCCTAGAAAGCTGGGGTCATCTCGTATTCCCAGCAAGTACCCAGCACAGTGCCGGTTCAGAGCAGGTGCTCCACACACATTCCTGGAATGAGACGGCACAGAAATGGCTCTTGGGAGCCTCAGATGCTGCTGGGAGTAAGTGATCCAGGACCTTACCACTAAGAGGAGAAACTTTTTCTCAAAGCATTTATAAATACTCCCTCCACCCCTCAGTCTACAAATGGGGTGATCAACACGTAATTGCTTGCTCTTGTTCTGCTAATGATTAAAACAAGTGTATTTAATTTGATTTGCATTTTGTTGATTCTTTTACATTTGTTTTTCACTGGAGCTGACGATCTCTCCCACCTGTGAAGAATGTGATGCACTATTCCTGGCCAGAAGTGAGGAGAAGGGCTGTGGTGTTTAGCCGGGGACCTGAGTGCTCCAGTATCTTAAATTTGGTCTTAGGGACCAGAAGAGTGGACAGAGGCGCCGGGACCAGAAGCAGAGGTCAGAGTGGAAGGAGAGTGTCTCTCCTTTTATAGACCACTCCCTTGGTCCCTCAGCGTGCGTGTTGCTTTGAAGACCTAGTCTAGTGGTTCTCAATCCTGGCATTACAGTTCCTTGGGAAGCTTTTTATTTATTTTTATTTATTTATTTGAGACCGAGTCTCACTCTGTTTCCGAGGCTGGAGTGCAGTGGCTTGATCTCCGCTCACTGCAACCCCTGCCTCCTGGGTTCAAGCAATTCTCATGCCTCAGCCTCCAGAGTAGCTGGGACTACAAGCATGAGCCACCATGCCTGGCTAATTTTTTTTTATTTTATTTTTAGTAGAGATGGGGTTTCACCATGTTGGCCAGGTTGGTCTTGAACTCCTGACCTCAGGTGATCACCTGCATCGGCCTCCCAAAGTGCTGGGATTACAAGCATAAGCCACCGCGCCCAGTCCCCTGGGAAGCTTTTTAAAAAGGCCAATGACAGGGTCTGACCCCAGAGATTCTGATTGAAATGGTCTTAATAGCCCTGGGCATTGGGATTTTTATAAGTTCCTGAGTGATCTTTTTAAAATTGTGGCAAAATATATGTAACATAAAAGTAACCATTGTCGCCATTTTTTTTTCTTTTTGTTTTTTGAGACGGAGTCTTGCTCTGTTGCCAGGCTGGCGTGCAGTGGCATGATCTCGGGCTCATTGCAACCTGCACCTCCCAGGTTCAGGCAATTCTTCTGTTTCAGCCTCCCGAGTAGCTGGCACTACAGGCGCACACCACCATTCCCGGCTAATTTTTGTATTTTTAGTAGAGACGGGGTTTCACCATATTGGTCAGTCTGGTCTTGAACTCCTGACCTCAGGTGATCCACCCGCCTCGGCCTCCCAAAGTGCTGGGATTACAGGCATGAGCTAGCACGCCCAGCCAGCCATTATTAAGTGTACAGTTCAGTGGCATGAAGTACATTCTTACTGTTGTGCAGCCGTCACCACCATCCATCTCCAGGACTCTTTCATCTTCCTGAACTGAAACTCTATAGCCATTAAAAAATAGCCTCCCATTCGTCCCTCCCCAAGCCCCTGGCAACTTCTACGTTCTGTCTCCGTGAATTTGCTTATTCTAGATACATCAGATGTAAGTGGAACTGTATAGTATGTATCCTTTTGTGATCGGCTTATTTCACTCACCATAATGCCCTCAAGGATCATCCACCTTGTAGTGTGTGTCAGAATCTCGTTTTTTTTCTAATGCTGAATAATATTCCATGCATACTACATTTTGTTTATCTGTTCATCCGTTGATGGACACTTGGATTGTTTCCATGTTTTGGCTGTTGTGAATAATGCTGCTGTTGGTAGGGATGTTTAAACATCTAGTTTCTGCTTTTAAAATGTGAGTATACCTACAAGTGGAACTGCTGAATCATATGGTGATTCTATATTTTCCCCAACAGCTGTGCCATTTTATATTCCCACCAGCAATGCATGAGGGTTCCAAACGCTCCATGGCCTTGCCGACATTTATTTTCCATTGTTTTTTATGAAAACCATTCCGAATGGCGGTGAAATGGTATCTCATTGTGGTTTTGATTTGAGTTTCCGGAAAGACTAATGATGTTGAGCATCTTTTTATGTGCTTGCTGGTTAGTCCTTTGTAAGTCTTGTTTAGAAAAATGTCTATTCAATTCTTAGCCCATTTTTCAATTGGATTGTTTGGTTTTTGTTGTTAAGTTGTAGGAATTCTTTATGCATTCTGGATATTGATACCTTATCAGATATATTATTTGCAAATATTTTCTCTCATTCTGCAGATTGTCTTTTCGCTCTCTTGATAGTGCTCTTTTATGTAGAGAAGTTTTAAATTTTGATGAAGTCTAATGTTTCTATTTTTTTTTTCTTTCGCTGCCTGTGCTTTGGCGTCAACGCCACCTGCGTGACTTTAATACGGGACCAAGGTTGAGAATATTGGCTGAGGCAGAGGGGAGGGAGGTGAACCCTTCTTTGGAAAGTGACAATACCTTGCTGAAGTCCAAATAAACTGAGCCTTTCTCCCATGTAGCATTTAGAGCTCAGAAATTCTTCCACAAGCACAGACTCAACTGACTCTCACAACTCTTAAGTGATAGGCAATGTAGGTGTGGTTGGCCCAGTTTCATGGTTATTTTAAGGGGTGGTCATCCCAGCTGGAGCCTGACAGCCTGAGACACAGACATATCTGGGCTTGTCTGATGAGTTTATATGACCATTAAGGGACAGAAATGGGGATAGAGGTGGACACAGCATGCTGGCTGATCCCACCTGGCTCCATGGTCAGAATCTGAGCCTGGTGAGAGAAGAGAAGCTCCAGACAAAAGCTAGAAGAGCTGTTTCCAGGACGCAATGACAAAAGCTGTTTCCATGACACATGCTACTTCCCATGGGGCTGTTCTGATGGACGCTAACCTAGAAGGTTCCTTAGCAGATCAGCACACAGCTTGGGCACATTAGGAGCACTGTGGCCTCACCCATGATTAGGAACGTGGTACTTGGGGGCAGCAATGGCACCTGGCACTAAGGGACCTATTGGTGAATCTGTGCGGGACACCTCCTGGAGATGCTAAAAATGCCGTAGAGGCACTGCATAAGGGGCTGGGATCTTATGTGGGCAGGTGGCAACAGAAACTGGGGCAGTTTGGATTATTGTTCCTAATGAGACCCATTTCTGCCCTTGAATTTACATGTACTTGAGGAGTCAGGGATCTAGAGATGGGAAATGACTTCCTGAAGGTCTCTATAGTAGACATCTATTTTTAGAATCCGCCCTCCTTATAGTACCCCAATTTTCCTTTTGGAAAAACCACTCATCTCCTACTCTCAGTCCATGGAACTTGAGTTGTCCTGACTCTACCCTCAGTTCAAGGACGGGCATAAAAATCTGCTGGCCGGGCAGAGCAGCACATCCTTCTGGCATCAGATGTTGAGCCAGGCTGGGCATATAACTAACCAGAAACAGTGAGAAGCAATCCTAACACTTTGGCTGGGACTCTTAAGAAAAAGCATTTTCTCTTTTCTGCTGAAATTGGAACCATGAAGAAGGCAACCTGGATCTGCCGGTGACCATCCTGCCAGCATGAGAAGAATCTGAGAATGGTGGTGACAGCAGAAAGCAGAACCAGGAGAGGGAGAAATGAACCCTGAGACATCTTGGGAGCCCCTGGATTAAGCCAGACTGGAAGCTAGCCCTACTCCTAGAATTTCAGTTATGAGAGCCCATCAATTTCTATTTGTGCCACAACAATTTGTGCCAGGTCATCTACCTTTTGCATCTGGAAGAGTCTTGATGACATAGCTCATCACTATCTCCACCTCCTCTTCCCTTCAGCCAAGTTGAACTTCATGCTTTATTTCCCACAGAGTGTCATAGAGCTGTACAGAATCCCAGCCCAAGTGGTCCTTCTGCCCTAAGCTAAAAAACAGAGCTGCTAATTAGGTTTTCACTCTTTGGTTCTCCACTGGCCACCGGAAGCTCCAGGGCCCCCTTTGTGTCTCTCATTGAACCATAAACCAGCAAGGACCTGACTATGTAGTGTCTGTCCTTTTAGACTCAAGTGACAATGATAGCCTGACCTCAGAGAGAAGTGAGAAGCCCCAGCCTCATCCTCCAAGCAACCAGATTCATTCATGGAGTGTGGCGGAAAGAGTATTGGAGTAAGACATTGAGCCCTTTGGTTATATTCCTGGAACACTCTGGACTGGACCCACAGGGTCCTTTATCTCCCACTGAACAAGCTCCTATATATAGCCCACTATGTCTACATGGGAGAAGTGTCTTGGGCAGATGATTCTAATAATAATCCTTCTCCTCCCGGAACCTCTGGGCTCGTGCCTTGTAGCCTCCCTCCCCTTTCCAGCTCTGACACTGTGCTATCCTAGAGTTCTCTATCCTGCTGTGTCCAGGTCAAAACTATTAGAGAAACCTGGTGTAATCAAAAGGACTGCAGTTCAAGTACCAACTCCTACTCACACTTCCTGGCCTCAGTATCGTCATCCGTACTATGGAGACAACAACATCTCCATCAATGAAATAATGACGGCAGAGTCTAGCATGGTGCACGGCTCATAAGTGTTTATTCTCATGTTTGCTCTCCACACAGAGGAGTGCTCTCTGGCAGTGGTGATTGTGTCATCTCTGTGGCTAAAGTGGGGTCTGGAGGCATCACCACAACACTAGCAACTGGAGACTCCCCAGCCTCGAGAGGTTGCAGACAGGTCAGTCAAGAATCCAGGGCATCCATGCATTTTTCTGACCTCATCTTGGAACTTGAGGCTGGAGGATAAATGGACCTTCAAAGCAACAAACCCAGGGATCTTGGAGAACCCACTGATGGAGTTCCTGGGTATCCCAGGCCCTGGAGCTTTGAGGAGGCAGTGGGGAGCTGGTGGGTAGCCCTGACCTGACCTCAGAACCTCAGCTGGCCGCCCCTGGGCAAGCTCCTTCCTGTCACTGGGACTCCTTTTCCCTGTCTTTAAAACAAGGGGCTTTAGGACCATCTGCGGCTCTGCCTTCACCTCTTAATATATTGAAGCTGAACTCGTCATTGTTCCCTGAAACCTCAAAGGCTCCCTGAATTTCTCATCTCCATAGATGGCATTGCTATTCACCCACTGCCCCAGCTACAGACCTGGCTGCCATTACTGCCCTCCCTCCTCCCCACCGCTCAGCCAGCCAGGTGGATGCTACCTCCTAAATGTATCTTTATTGGCTCTGGTCTTCTCCATCCCATTGCCTTTCCCCTGGCCCAGGCCATCTGGGTGGCTGCAAAAGCTTATTCATCAGGCTCCCTGCCCCTAAGGAGCCCCCAATCGCTCCCCTCTGACTTATTTTAGCCTGCTGGGGACTTCTCTTACAAACATAAAACCCTCCTACTTCCAACTCCACAGTGGCACTGCCGCCCCCATGGTGAGCCCCCAAGTGCTTACCACGGGCTGCAGGGAGGGCTTTGCATGGTCCAGTCCCCACCTACCTTTTAGGCTCAGC
The DNA here is from genome assembly GCF_003255815.1 of Theropithecus gelada. NCBI lineage: Eukaryota > Metazoa > Chordata > Mammalia > Primates > Cercopithecidae > Theropithecus > Theropithecus gelada. The sequence goes on from NC_037684.1 coordinate 66,200,643, forward strand.
TCACACTTTGCTCTCCCTCCTCCTCCTACCCTCCAGCCACCCTGACCTTCTCCTGGAACTTGAGATGGTCGTTCGTGCCTCAGCGGCTCTGTGTCGGTCGCCTTCTGTTTGAGACTTCCCCACCCCGACCCCGTCCCCCACCTTGTGTGCAGTGGGTCTGAATGTAAATCTCCCTTCGTCAGGGATGTGGTCCCTGATCCCCCCTGACCAGTCAGCCCCTTCCACTGTGTCCTCCCCTGCTGCTCTGCACATTTCCATGGTAACCTGGGCCACTGGTCACGGCCTCCTTCCAGCTCCATTGTCCCCTCTGGACCGTGAGCTCCACGAGAGCAGGACTGCGTCAGGCTGATTCGGCACCAGAGCAGCCCAGCCTAGGGCTGCCATCGCAACACAACCTTGTCTTTGAGGTATGGCCGACAGAAATCATTTCCTTTCCAGGTGACGGATGACCAGCAGCCATGTGCCCAGCTCAGCTTACATTTATTGGAAACTGCTTACCCAGCACTCCACAAAGGAGCTTACAGCAGGGTGACACTTAGGACTCCTATGGCCTAATCCTGGGATTAGCACAGGCCCATGGGCTGGTGGGCAGAGGGAGGGGTGGGACCGGGGATGATGGGAGGGACGCTGAAGACCCAGGAAGAAGGAACCAGTGGGTCACTACAGATGCTTCAGTTTGGCAGGGAGCTGCGCTGTGGGCTTGTGTGCAGGCCTTTCTCTTGGCCCTGGGGTGGGTGTGTGCATGTGTGTGCGTGCACACGCGCTCACGGGTGTCGTGTGAGTGGTGGGTGGAGGGAGGACAACTGAACAGTTGGCATCAGGCATTCTTTATCTTTTCCTTCACTTTTTGAGGCTCAAACTGGATCAGTCGCAGAATTTCCTTATTGGCCAGGGTCCCCTCGATGAATTCTTTCTCCGTAAGTTTATCTGTGCATTGGGAAAAAATATATACATACATAAAACAGCCAGGATTGATAGCCAAGCAAGCTGCGATGAGGCTGACATCCAGCCAGTATCCCCATTGTGACTGTATGTATTATGAAAATATTGAATATTCAGTGGCCCTGAGTATTCAATATTCTCCCACCCTAATCCAGATACCCACCTCGTTTCCCATGACCCTTGGAGCTCCCTGGGGACCAGCAAAAGGAGGTGAATGACTGGCACTGGAGGGGGGCCCCGAGATGCCAATCTTGTGCTATGTGCCTCTTCCGATCGGCCGGTGCCCCTGCCTTGCTGGCTATTAAATACTTCAATAATGAATAACTATTAATTGTTATTCTATTTTCTGTATTAGCTCAAGTTTCTAAGATCAAGTTCAGGAGGAGCTTCTGGGGGTCTGAGCATAGCAAAACAATCTGGGTGTCAGGCCCAGAGTCTCAGCTGAGAAGCAGGGAACAACGTCCCCACAGACATAGGAGTGAGAGGTGAGGGGCCCAATGACATCATGCCAGGGGGAGTGTGGCTTGCAGAGAGGTCTCTTTGGCACCTGTAGCACACAGGCAGCTCCGTGATTCCTGACTGACAACTCCGCCATGACCCCTTCTTATGCATCCATCCCTGCATCCCCCAGTCTCATCTGCCTCCTTATTTGGGATCAGGACTGAGATAGCCTTGTTGCAGCCACACCCGGTTTTCTGGTGTTTTTATCAGGTGGTTTACTGTATTCAGATCCATCCAGTTAAATGCATGGTCCTGAGCCTAGATGCTACTGTGCTTGGAGCCAAGGTCCCTGCAGGGAGCGGAGGTGGGGTGTACAATAGAAGAGCGTGAGATGAAGTCCCTCCCTGGGAAACTGTTGGTCTGGCGGGGAAGGCAGTCACACACAGAAATACCTCTTGCGTGAGACAGATGCTCCTTTCTGTTGTATGTTCATAGTGCCTAGCACAGTGTCCTTGCTCAACAAAGCTTCGCTGAACTGCATGTGATTTCTGACTTATGCTCTGGGCGTTTTTGGATACCCTTAATCCCTTCTGGGTTAGGATCCAGGATGGCTTCCTGTACAAGTCTTGGGTTTTCACATCCCAGCCACCCCACAGAGAGCTTGAAACTCCCACTATCAAAGCCTGACTCTGCTGTGAAGCATTGTCTCCCGTTGGGCCATGTGGAAACACGTAGAGCATGTCATGAACAGGAGTAACACGTCAGCCTCTGACATCATGCCCTCCTGGGGTGTTCAGTGGGGCGGTTTCCAGCGAACACCCCAGGAGCAGAACACAGGGCTCGACACATGAACAGACCCAGAGGGAGGTCAGGAAGCCAATCAAGGAGCCAGTGGGCGAAGTGCCGAAAGAAGGCATCTTGGCAGCCAATGTCTGTGCAAGGAGGAGAAAGTGCTCAAAGGAGAGGTGGATAAAGTACCAAGGCCTGAATTTAAGGAGGCACTCACTTTCAGGTCCTGTGAGTGCACTGTTGATCCCTGAGAATAAGCGCCTCCTTAAATTCTGTGTCCTACGTCCCCTCCTACCCCAATGACCTTCGTGCTTCTCTTATTTCATCATTTGTTGGCAGATTAAGAGGGGCAGGATCATTTATCTCTGCCCTTATTTAGCATCCTGCTCAGGTTTTTATTCCTGACCCTGGTAGGAGACTGCCTCCAGAGGTCACCAAAGGGGTTAACACAGGACCCTTGGATGTGTTTGGGCCACGCTGTGTTTTATCAATTGAGACACACTGCATTTTTAAAATCTCCATGGCTGGCTTCTCTTAAAAAAAAAAAATCAGATGATGTCTCAACCATGGGTTCCATATTCCCACATGGAATATGCTGGACGCCATCAGACCCGAGGTGCACCCTGTGCTGTTTGCCAATCCGCACTGCTTATAGATTACTGTCCACATGACTTGTTTTCATCATTCCTGCCCCTCCAGCCACATGAGTTTGCAGCCCCAGCCTAATACCAGCTCCTTTACCGCATCCTCCTTGTGTTGGCCATGAGCATTACAGACACACAGCCCCAGCAGCCGAGGGCTGGAGTCCATCACTGCCTACAATGCAGGATCATGCTTCCTGAGGACTGCTTCCTGCCACTGACTGACAGGGCAGGAGCACCAAGACTGACGGGCACCGAGGACACCCCATCGACTCTGTCAATACTTCCTCAGAATGCACTGTCTCGGACATTACTTACCTAACCTTCCTTTCTTTCCTAACCCTCCTTCCTTCCCCTCTATCCCTGCCAGGGGTCAGATCTTCTTGGCAGTCTGATGGCTTTCCCAGCCTTCTCTCGATCCCTGCCTGTTTTCCTTCATCACCCTTTCCTCCCACAAATCTCTTGCAATCTCATTTAAATCTAATCCTATCTTGGGGGTGTTTCTCAGAGGACCCAAACCAACTTCCCGAAGTAAAACCATAGCAATTTAGATCCCACTGACTTGGGACTTGAAATTAATTCAAAGGTAAGGTGAGCTGACGTTTGCTCTTGTTCTAATTGTACAGAAAACAGTTTTGGCTCCCGCTCACCCTTAAGGCCATTCCCCTGTCGAACCCTTCAGACAGCTCTAAAAATATACAGTGGAATGAGGTGTCCCCGTCCTGCCTGGACGCTGTGACTCAGAAGAATAAATCTTGCTGGGGTTCCCAGCGAATAGCCCATGGTTGAAAAATCAAAGGCAATGAAGGAAAAGGAATTCACCATCATCCCTCTTTCCGAAGTACTTCCAGATCTTCTCAGCTCGCTTCTCCGGCGTGTTCTCATCCTCTGGAAGGAGCTTCACGTCCTCGGGAGTGATCATTTTGAAAATAGCCTGTACCAAACAGAAAGAAAGAACTCGTTAGGAGGAACTTTAAGGGGTTGGCAACCCCGGAAAATCCACATCTTACACTGTACACAAAAATCTACTCAAAATGGATTAAAGACTTAAACATGAGACCTCAGACGGTCAAACTGCTGGAGGAAAATAGGGGAAAAGCTTCTTGATGCTGGTCTTGATGATAATTTTTTGGATATGACACCAAAAGCGCAGGCAACATAAACCAAAATGAACAAGCGGGAGGACATCACACTAAAGAGCTTCTCCACGTCAGAGGAAACAATGAACAAAATCAAAAGGTAACTTATGGAATGGGGGAAAACATTTGCAAACCAGGTATCTTATAAGGGGTTAATATCAAAAATACATAAGGGGCCAGGTGCGGTGGCTCATGTCTGTCATCCCAGCGCTTTGGAAGGACGAGGCAGGAGGATCACTTGAGGGCAGGAATTTGAGACCAGCCTGGGCAACAAAGTGAGACTCCATCTCTATAAGAGAAAATTAATTAGCAGAGGTGGTGGGCATGCCTACAGTCCCAGCTACACGGGCGGATGAGGATTGCTTGAGCCCAGGAGTTCTAGGCTGCAGTGAGCCGTTTTTGCACCTTTGAACTCTAGCCTAGGTGACAGAGCAAGACCCTGTCTCTCTCTATATATAATATACACATTGTATATAATATATAAGGAACTCCTACAACTCAATAGCAAAAGAACAAATAACACAATTGAAAAATGGGCAAAGGAGGCTGGGCACGGTGGCTCACGCCTGTAAATCCCAGTACTTTGGGAGGCTGAGGCGGGTGGATCACCTGAGGTAAGGAGTTCAAGACCAGCCTGGCCAACATGGTGAAACCCCATCTTTATTAAAGACACAAAATTAGCTGGGTGTGGTGGTGCATGCCTGTAGTCCCAGCTACTCGGGAGGCTGAGGCAGGAGAATTGCTTGAACCTGGGAGGCGGAGGTTGCAGTGAGCCAAGATCACGCCATTGCACTCCAGCCTGGGTGACAAGAGCAAAACTCTATCTAAAAAAAAAAAAAAAAGAAAGAAAGAAAATGGGCAAAGGACCCAAACAGACATTTCTCCAAAGAAGACATACAAGTGGCCAGCAAGTATCAAGAAACCCATCACTGATCACCAGGGAGACATAAATCAATACCACAATGAGATATCACCTCACGCCTGTTAGAATGGCTGTAATAAAAAAAGACAAGAAATAACAGGCGTTGGCAAGGGTGTGGTGACAAGGGAACCCTGGTCCACTGTTGCTGGGAATGTAAAATGGTACAAATATTATGGAAGACACATCAGGGACTTTGGGTCACCTCCATCACAATGTCCCTCTCAGTGCCCGACCAGCCCGTGGGAGCAGATAGCAGTTATAATACAGATGTACAGGCCCCCACCTGATCTACTGAATCAAAATTCCTGGGCGTAGGACCTGGGCATCTGTATTTTTGAGGCCCTCATAAGGGACAGGGAATTCAGGGAAGAGACAAAGAAGCCTTTCGCTTCTTATTTTGTACCTTTCTGTACTGTGATTTTCTAACTATGTAAACATATTAACTTCACTTATTTTAAAAAATGAAAATAAGAAAGAAAAAGCTTCCTGATGCAAATATGACGGCAGTCCTGAGGTTGGAGTTTGGGAATCACTACCTCAGACCCTACTGCCTAGAGGTTTTAGAAGAGTAAACCTCTTCCTCTGGATTCATACTGTACCTCAGTTGCTCAGTAAGACTGACTTATGGCAATAACGGCTAACATTTGTTGAGTACTTAATAGGTGTCACTCTCTTTTCTTCTTTTTTTTTTCTTTTTTTCTTTTTCCAGACGGGGTCTTGCTCTGTCACCCAGGCTAGAGTGCAGTGGTGCAATCATGGCTCACTGCAGCCTCGACATGCTGGGCTCAAGCAATCCTCCCACTTCGGCCTCCTGAGTAGCTGGGACTATGGTGCGCACCACCATGCTCAGCAAGTTCCTTTGAATTTTTTGTAGAGACAGGGTCTCACTATGTTGCCCAGACTGGTCTCAAACTCCTGAGCTCAAGCAATCCTTTCACCTTGGCCCCACAAAGTGCTGGGATTACTGCCTGGCCTAGGTGTCACTTTTCTAAACATTTTTTACACCTAGTCTTCACAATAACCGTATGAAGAAGGTATGATTGGCCCCATTTTATGGATGAAAAAACTGAGACAACTAACTTGCTGGAAGTCACCCAGCTAGAAGGAGAAGAGTGGAGATTTGAATCCAGGCATTTTGATTCTAGAATTGGTATCCTTGTGTTACGCTATAGCCCACTCACCTCCTTATCACTGGAAGGTCTTGGAGAGCGTTGGGCAAGGCTGTGGGGGGGAGGGAGAGGCATCAACAAGAACTTTTCAGAGGTCTTCCCATGGTACAGCAAGACCCTCATTTAACCTTCTGCTCAAGGACGGATTCAGTGAAAGGCTTAGCTTTGGGCTCAAGGATCCCATCCTTCTCACCTCCCTCCCCTCTAATAAAGCAGTTGGTTATGCAATGTAGGGAAAGCATGAAGTGCCCCCAGACCTGTGAGATCAGGGAAAGGGACAAGGGGGCTCCATGCACCCTTCCAGCTCCAACTTTCTAGGATTCCACTGGCTCAGGAACACCAGCGCCAGCTGGGTCCTGAAGGGACACCCAAGGTTGTAGGTCCTTGGATGCTGAGGGCAGGCAGGTATGTTGGGTGGCAGTTGGGAGGTTACTGGCTCTGGCCAGAGCCTTCTGCCTCCCTGGAGACACTTGTGAGCAGGGCAGGCAGGGGCAATAATGGCTGTGAAATTATCCTGGAGGGAAGGTCGATAGCTTTGAGAAGTTCCCCTTCAGCCTCCTAGTGCTGGAAAAAGGAGCAAGGAGACCAAAGCCAGCAGCCCAGGGCAGCGGCCTCACTGGCAGCACTCAGAGCTCTGAGCTGGACGCAAGTGTAGGTGGTTCCTACACTCCTATCCATCTGTGCAGGGCCTTGGGTACCATGTACAGGTGTGCCAGCCAGAAGCTGGGAGTGACTGCCTGCCCACCCCACTTCCAACACAGAGGGACAGACCTTCAGGGCCTCGGGAAAGGCTGCAAAAATAATCAAATCCTCACCCTGGGCCCAGGAAGGTAAAATGGTTTTCCCACAGCAACACCGCTAGTTGGAGTCAGAGCTGGGACTAGAACGCTTCACTTGTGACTCCCCCAGTCAGTGCTCTGCCCATGAACTTGTAATCTGGTGAACAGTAGAGCCTTCTGCCACCTTGTACAGCCCCAGCCATTGATGGCCTCTCCCTTCCTCCCTTTCCTTTCTTCTTTCTTCCTTTCTCTCCTCCTTTCCTTCCTTCTTTCCTTCCCCTTGCGTCCCCCTCCTTCCTTCCTGACTTCCACCTTCTCTCTCTCCCTCCCTCATTTCCCCCTCCTCCCTTTCCTCCTACTTTTCTTCAAGGAGTATCCATTTGTAGGCTTCTGCTGGGTCCCACATTGTTTATGTGGCTCTGAAGACTCAGTCCCTGTCCCAGGCCAGAGACCCCACAGCCAATTCGAGGGAGCTTTCTCTGCAGGCTGTGCCAAGATAACAATGAGGGAGACACACGCCTGCCGGAACGGGAGGCCTGAGCTGAGCACTGAGGATAAGCCCATGGACCACAAGCTGCACGCTTTGCTGTTTTATTTATGGTTTCTGCTAATAAGGGTGGAAAATTTTTGTGCATTTGTAATCATGCAAATGAAGGCATGATTACAAATGCATAACATCTGAACAACAGTCTCTACTAACAGGAATGGAATTAGAATAATAAAGCAAGTGGCAGGGGCAGGGGGATTGAAAAAGAATAAGTAAAAAAAAAAAAAAAAAAATCAAATGAAGGAAATTAGAACTGGTATAATAGGAGAGAAATGGAAACAACCTAATGTCCAAAAACATAGGAATGTTCAATAATTTCCACATTTCCATAAGCCAGAATTCCAAGCAGCTATTAAAAGCGTTCTGGAAGAGATTGGGTACAGAAGCTCACACCTGTAATCCCAGCACTTCGGGAGGCCGAGGTGGGCAGATCACCTGAGGTCAGGAGTTTGAGACCAGCCTGGCCAGCATGGCGAAACCCTGTCTCTACTAAAATACGAAAATTAGCTGGGCGTGGTGGCGGGTGCCTGTAATCCCAGCTACCTGCGAGGGTGAGGCAGGAGAACTGCTCAAACCTGGGAGGTAGAAGTGGCAGTGAGCTGAGATCACGCCACTGCACTCCAGCCTGGGCGACAAGAGTGAAACTGTCTGAACAACAACAACAAAAAACTGTTTTGGAAGAATATGTAATGATATGGAAAGCACTCATGATAAAAGAGTAACTGAAAAATGTATGATAAAAATCGTATGTGAGTATGTCATAGCTTTAACATTGTTTAAAATTATATACGTAAAACACTGAAAAGGTATATACCGATATACTAAGAAAAGTTTTCCTTGGATGAGGCAATTTTTAATCTCTTTTGCCTAGGTTTCTAAATTTCATGAGTTACTTATACATTAGATAAAACATTTTCAAGACACCTACGAGGTTGGTGGAAAAGTAATTGTGGTTTTTGCCATTACTTTCACAACAAAGGATCTGACACGAGGACAGCATGGACGGGGGAGAAGGTGTGTTGGGAACCATGTGGAAGCGTGTACGCCTCACAGGGAACCTGTCAGGAGCCGGGGAGCCACACCGTGCATGGCAAGTGCGGGCTCAAGGGTGGTACAGGCGATCCGCCCCACGCTGAGGAGAACATGAGAACTAGAACTCAGAGTTCATGCCCCCAACTTTGACCTCTTTCTACTTTATATTTGAAGCATAGTGTGTTTAGAATGAATAGCGATTCAAGTTGAATGTGTACTGCCGAAAATTTCAAAGGGTATTTTAATAAAGGAAGGAAGAAACAAAGGATGGAGAGAAAGAAAAAAATGTAAATATAGTCATGTGTCGCTCAGAGACAGGAATACATTCCGAGAAACACATCTTTAGGCAATTTCCATGTGGGAACGTCATAGACAGTCCTCGCACAAACCCAGATGGTAGAGCCTACTACATCCCTGGGCTCCATGGTCCAGCCTTTTGCTCCTATGCTACAAACCTGTGCAGCATATGACTGTCCTGAGTGCTGCAGGCAGTTGTCACACGATGGTAAGTATCTGCACATCTAAACATAGCTAAACATGTGGTAAAAATACAGTATAAAGATAAAAAATGGGCCAGGCACTGTGGCTCATGCCTGTAAATCCCAGCACTTTGGGAGGCTGAGGTGGGTGGATTGCCTGAGGTCAGGAGTTCGAGACCAGCCTGACCAACATGGTGAAACCCCGTCTCTACTAAAAATACACAAATTAGCCGGGCGTGGTGGTGTGTTCCTGTAATCCCAGCTACTCGGAAGGCTGAGGCAGGAGAATTGCTTGAACCCAGGAGGCAGAGGTTGCAGTGAGCCAAGATTGCACCATTGCACTCCAGCTCTGGGCTACAGAGTGAGACTCCATCTCAAAAAACAACAAAACACCAAGATACAAAATGGTAGAGCTGTCTAGGGCACTTACCATGAGTGGAGCTTGCAGGATTGGGAGTTGCTCTGGGTGAGTCAGTAAGCGAGTAGCGAGTGAATGTGAAGAACTAGGACATTACCGTACACTACCGCAGACTTTATAGATACACTTAGACTACACTAAATGCATTTAAAAAATAAAGTAACTGTGCTATGACATCACTAGGCAATAGGAATTTTTCAGCTCCATTACAAGCTTATGGGACCACAGTGGTATATATGGTCCATAGATGGCCCAAACATCGTGAAGCAAAGCATAACATGGATGTATTAAGAAATATTCAGATTCTGCTTCAGGAAGACAACGAAGCTGTGGGTAAGTGCCCACCCGTCTATCAATATCAGCCTCTTGGAGCACCAGGCTCTCAGAGCCAGTGGCCTGAATCCCCTGCTCCACCCACAGCTCCACTCACTCTGCAGCAAGGGGACCCCAGCCCCAAGTGACCCCGGCGCCGCCCAGCCAGAAGGGGAGAGGGGAGACTGACCATGACGATCTCCAGCACTTCATTCTTGCTGATGGTCCCATTACCGTCCACGTCGTAGAGGGAGAAGGCCCACTCCAGCTTCTGGTTGGTCTTGCCCGCGGTGGTCATATGCAGGGCGATGACGTACTCCTTGAAGTCCAGGGTGCCGTCGAGGTTGGAATCGAAGCTGCGGAACACATGCTGGGCGTAGGCCTTGGGGTCAGTGTCAGGGAAGAACTTGGCGTAGATGCTCTGGAACTGCTGCTGGGTGATGCGGCCGCTGGGGCAGTCCCTCAGGAAGGACTGGTACCAGGAGGACAGCTCCTCCTCTGAGAACTTGGTGTTCAGCTGCAGCTCCTCCAGGATCTCCTTGGACAGGGCCCCACTTTTGCTGTTCCCCATGGGTGAGGAAGAGTGGGCAGCGGCTGCGGAGTCGCTGGGTGGGTGGGACGTGCGTGGTCCCCTGGCCGCAGGCTGGCGCTCAGGGCTGGTGTGAGCTGAAGATGGAGATACTGGTGGCTTAGGAGGATTTGCGACCAGTTCTTCGCAATCCTTGAAGGGAGGAGGGGCCCAGGAGCTTTGTGGAGGTGGGTGGGTGCTCCCAGAACCCTACTGAGATTAAAATAAAGAGCCCAGGGCAGGCAGGCAATTCATCGAGGCCTCCTGGGAGGAGACTAGAATAGGACAGGAAGTTGGAACCTTCAGAGCTGGGGCCTCCTGCACCCCCAGCCCCAGCCCTCTAACGGCAGCCACGTTCCCTATTTCTCTTCCTCACTAACTCTGAGCATCTCAGGGCAGGGCTGGCAACTCACATCAAGCCCTAGAATGCAGTGGTTAGGAGCACAGGCTCTGGGGCCAGCATGGGTTCAAGTCCCAGCTTGGCTACTTAACTAGCTGTGTGGCCCCAGGCATGTTTCTTCACCTCTTTCCACCTGGGACACTCTTCTAACCCTTCACTGCAGTCACGTCTCCGCTTAAATGTCACCTGCTCAGCCAGGCCTATACTGACTATTTATAATAGCACCCCCCCCACCGTCTTTGGCACGCCCCATGTCCCCTCACCGGAATGAAAGCTCCAGGAAGGACAGGATTTTGTCTGTGTTGTTCCCAGATGCATTTCCATTTCCAGAACCTGATAGGCTTGGGCCCCCATTAAGCCCTTCTTGAATAAATGGGCATCATAGCATCTACCACACTGTCATTGTGAGGCTGATGTGAGTCAGTATGTGTGACACACTTAAAACCCGGCACACGGCTAATGCTAAACACTCATTTTGTTATTGCCCATCAGTCACAGGGAAAGAAGGTGAACTGCCTGCAGGGACCAACAGGGGGCAGCCAGGCCTGTGTCACCTCGAGAAGGGGCTGCCCGTGAACGTGGTCACATGGGAACGTGAGATTTTTTTTTTTTTTTTAATTAGTCAAGAGAAATCCAGAAATCAGAATTTTCGATGCAATTTCCACACTTTTCAACTTTGGCAATTAATTTGAAATTTAAAAAAACACGGCTGGGCGCGATGGCTCACGCCGGCAATCCCAGCACTTTGGGAGACCGAGCAGGGTGGATCACTAGGTCAGGAGTTCGAGACCAGTCTGGCCAACATGGTGAAACCCTGTCTCTACTAAAAATACAAAAAATTAGTGGGGCGTGGTGGCGGGTGCCTGTCATCCTGGCTACTTGGGCGGCTGAGGCAGGAAAATCGCTTGAACCCGGGAGGCGGAGGTTGCAGTGAGCCGAGATCGCACTCTTGCACTCCAGCCTGGGCGACAGTGCAAGACTCCGTCTCAAAAAAACAAAAGAACAACACAAAAACAGAAACAAAAACAAAATCACAAAACATGGTGTGGGCCAAACAAAATCTATCTGCGGCTCCATGGCAGGCTGCAGGGTGTCCATCTGCGGCGGACTTGGAGTGAGCAGGCAAGAAAACGTGTTTGCTGAGTGAATGGGTAAATAACTGAGTGATCAGAGACAGGGAGCTGTGCAAAGGTGGGCTTCGCGTCCCTGCACCGCAGCGGGGAGTATCAAGCATGAGGAAGCACCCTAGTGAGGACGCTGCACACCTGGATTCTTGTCACCCAGAGGGAAGGGAGGGTGGGCGTGCACTTTCCTTAGCGGCGCGCAGTGCTCGAGGGGACACACTCAGAACCCCAGCCTTGCCGCCGTGGATGCAGAGTTGTCGTTTTTTGCCCTGGGGTACGAAGTATGAAGAATAAACCCCACAGTCTCCAGGCAGGTAAAGTGGTTTTTTTTTTTTTTTTTTTTAAGACAGTCTCTCTCTGTTGCCCAGGCTGGAGTACAGTTGCGCACTCTTGGCTCACTGCAACCTCCGCCTCTTGGTTTCAAGCAATTCTCCTGTGTCAGTCCCCTGAGAATCTGCGACTACAGGTGTCTGCCACTAGGCCCAGCTAATTTTTTTTTTTTTTTTTTTTTGGTATTTTTAGTAGAATTGAGGTTTCACCATATTGGTCAGGCTGGTCTCACAAACTCCTGACCTCAGGTGATCCGCCTGCCTTGCATCTCAAAGTGTAAAGTAGGGATTTTAGCCTACTTACTAACAGGCTAGTGGCAGCGGAAGGTAGGTCCCTGCTGCTGGGAGAAAGCCACCGGCCAGGCCCACCTGATATCACTCTGGAAGGAGCGAGAGGTTTGGGCACTGAGGGGCAGACTCATCTCTTCCAGCCACTCTGCACACGACAGTTTCAGAGACATCTCAGGAAACCTGCATGTTGGGGTGTGTGTGTGAACTTTCTAATTTTTTCCCATCACTTTGTGAGGTTTTTGGTTTTTTGCTTTTTGTTTTGTTTTTTGAGACAGAGCCTCATTCTGCTGCCCAGGCTGGAGTGCAGTGGCACGATCTCGGCTCACTGCAACCTCCACCTCCCAGGTTCAAGCGATTCTCCTGCCTCAATCTCCTGAGTAGCTGGGATTACAGGCATGCACCACCACGCCCGGCTAATTTTTGTATTTTTAGCAGAGATGGGATTTCACCATGTTGGTCAGGCTGGTCTCGATCTCCTGACCTCATAATCTGCCCGCCTTGGCCTCCCAAAGTGCTGGGATTACAGGCGTGAGCCACTGCGCCCGGTGATAATATTACTTCTGAATAGGAGTATCTAGGCTTTCACCATCCTGTAGTGTGCATTTATTCTCAAGAGCAGTTAGAAACAGGACAGTCACCAGCCTTCAAACAAACGAACGAACCAAGCAAGCCCAAGCCACACCTTGGAATCGCATTCTCGTCCAGAGCTTTCTTGCAGCCCTGAGGCAGCCCTGGGGATGGAGGGAGAGTGAGGTCAGAGGCCTCGGCCCCTTGCTCTGAGCCACTAGTAGGAGGTGACTAGAAGTGCCTCCTGGATCACACCCCTGTCCACATCAAGCCTGCAGCAGATGAGGCGAGGCCAGTGTTACAGGTGAGACGTGGGGCCTCCCAAAGGCACGTCGCCAGCCTGGGGTCACATGGTTGCTAAATGGCAATGCCAGGAGGAAGGAAAGTCCAGGTCTGCCAGGCTCTTCGTTTAGGCTTCCTTTGTCTACATTACAGGAGGCCTGAGCCTAGAGGACAAGTAGGTGAGGATGTGGGGTTGCCATGGCAATGAAAGAGGCCCTGGGCGAGGCAGAAGGCAGCCAGAGCCCTCCAGTCTTTGCTGTCCTCTCCAGGCACAAGGAGGAAGGAGCTGGACCCAGGTCGGAAGCAGCCTGGTACAGTCCACATTCTCCAGGTTGCTGTGCCCAGGAGGGGCCTCGGGGGATCGCAAGCAGCTGTGTTGATGCTCAGAGCAAGGGGTCATGACCTGGAGGTTTGTTTGAAAACCTGCATAAACATCTTCTATCAGAGGGAGAGCTTATGCTCCTTAGCCAAACAAGCTGTTGGACATGATGTATTGTGAGACGATTTGTTAAGTCTGAGCTGGGGCCATAAGCTCTCCCAAACCCCAAAGTCTTCCCTAGAGAAGGCTTCATCTCCAGGCAGAGGATCCCAGTTTGTATCTCGCTCTCTTCGCTGCACTGAAAGATGCTTCCCAGAAGCCGGCCCTGTCCCCTCAAGCAGGAGCTCTATCTCGGCTGTTAGCTGGGACCCAGACCCCACCCTTTCCCCATTGCTCGACCTTGCCTTTTATGAGCTGAAGGCCAAGATGACCCTCCTGCCCTCTGGCCTGGAGTCAGCACCTGCAGAGAAGTCTGCATTGAGAGGGAAAAGGGGGTATGGAGGTGGTGGGGGAGACAGAGAATGGGGAAGGACCCTCCTCCCACAGCTGTCCCCATTGCAGAAAATGACAATCCATCCTTTTGATGACTTGGATTGAGGTTCTTGGAGTCATTCTCAGTGTTTCTCTTTCAGTCACAACCCTCTCCAATCTATCAAGAAATTATCTTGACTCTACCTTCAAGGTACAGCCAGAACCAGACCATTCTTCTTGCCTCCCTTGCACCTGCCTCATGCAGGCAGCATCACCTCTGCCTCCTAATAGCTCTTCCTGCTTCTGCTCTTGTCCCCTTACAGCCCTGCAGTGAGCCCCACAGCCATGAAATCAGGTCATGCACGATGGCTGCCCACTTCTCCCTATCAAAGCCAAAAGCCTGCAACAGGCAGCACTGGCCCTCATCCCACCATTTCTTGCAGGTGCCCTTTGGTACCCCCAAGAAGGGACGAAAAGGGGCGGGTGCCCTTTGTCTCTCTGCTAAGTCATCAGAGGTGAAATCATCACCAATCCCAAGAGCCTGGGGGGAACACCGAGACGGTCGTTCGAAGAATATGGCAGCCCTCCACATTCCTCATCTGCTCTTCCCTCCTCACTCCCTCCACTCCAGCCAGGCTGGCCTCAGATACATGAGCATCTCTTCTGCTTGGAACATTCTCCTCCGGTGACCTTCTAGGGTCCCTCCCAGGTCTCCTTGTCTTTGATCAAATACCACCTTCTCAATGAGGCCACTCAAATGACCCTATTGAATACTGCAACATACCCACCCTCACCCTGTCCTGTTTTTCTTTTCCACAACACTTAACACCGTCCACACCCACATCACAGAACGTAGTAGGTCTATTATCTGCTAGAATGTAAGCTCCCTGAGAGCAGGGCTCTCCCTGATGTGTTCCCAGGACCTAGAGCAGTGTCTGGTGTATACCAGATGCTCAGTAATTATTGAATGAATAAATGGATGGGCTGGACTTGGTGGCTCACACCTATAATCCCAAGACTTTGGGAGGCCGAGGCGGACGGCTCACCTAAGGTCAGAAGTTCGAGACCAGCCTGGCCAACATGGTGAAACCCTCTCTACAAAAAATACAAAAAATTAGCCGGTCAAGGTGGGGCATGCCTGTAGTCCCAGCTACTCAGGAGGCTGAGGCAGGAGAATCACTTGAACCTGGGAGGCAGAGGTTGCAGTGAGCTGAGATCTCGCCACTGCACTCCAGCCTGGGTGATAGAGCGAGACTCTGTCTCCAAAAAAAAAAAAAAAAAAGAAAGAAAAATAGGATGGATGGATGAGAAAAGAAACAGCCAGGAGCTCTAGAGATGGGAGGGAAGCAGAGGGCTGGAACCCACAGAGACAGGAAGTCACCAGGGGGAGGGGCCTGAGGCCAGAAGCATAGCGTCCATTTGGGCGCCAGTATCCAGATGCCCTTTGTCTCCCACTAAGTCATCGGAGGTGAAATCACCACCAATCTCAAGAGCCTGGGAGGAATGCCAAGACAGGTCACATGAAGAATGTGGCAGCCCTCCAGGAAAGAGGGTCGCCTAGGGGGACCCAGTGTCTCTGGACAGTTTATTTTACATGGGATGAATCTAAGCATCTCGAGGATACACACGGAGCCAAAGAAGAAAAAATGAGATGGGATTTAACTTCCTGAAAACTCTTTATAATAATGCAGGACAACTGTATATAGCAAACGCCTTCAAAATTTAAACTCTTTAAACATTTAATTCTTCAGCGTTAATACACACAAATGCGATAACGGGTTGGAGGGGGGGGCGGGGGCAGGTGGGTTACAGCCTTCACTGGGATCGGGGTTTCAACAGTGTTACTTATAAATTATGTTACATCGATTTTATTTACTGATCTAGGCAGCCAGAGGGTGGAAGGATATACAATGTGGAGGACACACATTCATACCGGGGTGAGAAGTGCTGGCGGGAGACACAGCTCTTTAACATGAAAAATGTATAAAGTATTTAGCAAAAGTTACAGAAAACAGATCAAACAAGCAAGTTTATTTTGTTAGAAAATTCCACTCTCATAGGGTTTGCCGATGTGCTCGTGTCTGTGAAGGGGTTGTCTCTGGTCATCTCCTTCGTAAGGAAGGGAAAGGATGCTAAGTTGGGGCCCCTGTCACCAAGGATGGCTGGTGTCCCTTTGAGTGTCTGTCCCTGGGTCCACACAGCTGCCTGGAACCCACGACTCCTGACAGCCCGTCTAATGCAGGTGATGCTGGAAGGGAGGTATCCCCACTTGACAGAGATGAGTGCACGAAAGTCCCGACAGGGGATGTGACTTAACTTCAGGTTATGGGACAAAGGAGGCAGCAGAGCAGGGCCAGTCCTGTGCCCTCCCCCTGCATAGCAGGCTTTCCCTCTAGGTCTCCAAGTCACCCCACCCTGAGAGAGCACTCACGTGCCCTGACCTCTTTACATTCCACTGCAATCTCACTAAAGTTTCCCTCAAACACCAAGGAACAGTCCCGAACACCACACGCCATCTCCAAAGGCCATCACCCCAAGCTCACGTCACCCCCAGAGACACCTCCCAGCAAAGCCTCCTGACAGTCATGTCCCAGCATTTAGAACGTGGGCAGAAGCGCACTGGTTTTTGCTGTCTGATTCTCGCTCTAACCTGCTGCAACGGGAATTGCTTCTTCACCTCCAGGAAAGCCTCAAAAGAAATACTCCTGAGGGGAAGACAAGAGTCCTCCCGAGCAAAATTCCACCCAGCAGAGTCCTGGCAGCCTCCTGGGCTCCCTACCTTGAGGCCCTGGGGGCTCAGGCTTCCTGGCCCTATATCTTCACCTGCTCTGGATCCAGAAATGTCTCTGGTTCGCATAGAGAGGTACCCAACTGGTCTCGGGGCTCACCTTTCACTGAGCAGGGAGAATGAACAAGACATAGCTTAGAGGATTGTTTACCTCGGGGGTCACACTCAGCCCGATCTGGCCTTAGCTGGATGTGGTCCTGTCCCTGCCACCACGTACCACCATCCAGTGGGCTGCAGGCACAGGCCAGGCTGTGTGACCACCAGCTGAGCAAGGCTCCAGCTGCGACAAAGACTCCATCTTCACACCTGTCCTGGTTCCTGGGGAGTGGACTCCAGAATATACTATCAAAGGTTGGTGAAGGAGACCCAAACGGTCTTTACTTGCGCTTTCTTTGGGGGGTCCTAGGAGAAACTACCTCATTCTTAACAGCTCATAAAACTCTTAATTTTAGCTATTGGAAAAGTGCCAAGGCAACTCTCTCTCACCAGGACTTGAGGCAATTCTATGCACGACTGTGCAGGTGAGAGCCAGAGATGGCATGAACACGTGTACAGGGTACATCATTGGAAACGAGAAGGGGGGGAGGTACATGCAGTTGCCGGTGACCTGAGACACTCATCTAGAACACATACCCTCAGCTTGCAGATGAAGCAACAGATCCAGGAAAGCATCGTGATGAGCCCCAGGGCCAGCCCCAGCCTTCTTGTCCATGCTGCTGCTGCTCGCCTTTCAAAGCCCCCAACGCCCCATACACACCAAGGACCGTGTGACACTGAAGCCTGGGTCCCAGAAGGGAGCAGATCTACTGGCTGAGGTGCAGGCTTTGGGTTGCAGCAGACGTGAGCAGCAATTGAGCACCCATCCATCCCTTCCCCTCCCATCCCATCCCTGGCTTCTTTCTGCACTACCAAAAACCTACCACGAGCCAAAAAGGCGAGTGTGAGTTCTAAGAACAGCTTGTGGGCACAGCTGGCATTTGGAGGAGGAGCCTGGGGAGCTGAAGGAAGCAGCAAGCTGGAAGTGGTCGTGCAAACAAGTTGAAGACCCCGGGCCAAGAACTTCCAGGGCAAACGGCTCAGTGTAAAAATAAAGAAGCAAAGTAGTGCATCCATGCAATGAAATACTTCCTGGCAACGAGAAGGAACGAACCACGCACACATCGTGGATGACTCAAAAGCATTAAGCTGAGGGAAAGATGCCAGACTCAAAAGGCTACATCAGTGTGACTCCATTTATATGACATTCTAGAAAAGGCAAAATTAGAGGATCAGATAATCAATCAGGGTTGCCAGGAAAAGAGGGCAGGAGGAGGGAATTTTTTGGAGTGATAAAAACAGGTTGATCTTGGTGATGGTCACAAGACAATAAATTTGCCAAAATTCACAGAACTGTATATTTCCAAAGGGTGAATTTTACTGGATGTCAATCATACCTCAATAAACCTGGGAAAAGGTGGTGGCGGTGGGCCTTGTAGGGATGGAAGGATTATGGGGATAAGACGATATCCAGGCTATGTGGGCGGGCAGCCGATCTGTACCCCACTTAACATTAGAAGTGCTCTCTCCTACCTACACAAGGAGTACATCTCTAGCCTTCTGTTTAAACGCTCCTTGTCAAGACTACCTGCAGCTGGAAGTAAAATCACCTAAACAAGCCAAAGTCTCTCACATCCTTTGAATTTTATGGCTTGTTTTTCCAAAAGGGACTTTGGCTCAGCCCAGATTTTTATGCATCCATCCACTCATCTAGTAATTGATTGGTTTTCACATAGGGTGAGGAAACAAAGCCCTGGTTGGTGAATTCATTGGTACACTGTTTCAGTGTGCCTGGCTGTTTATCAACCCTGACTGCGGAGCACTGCCTCCCACCGCAGAAATTCTCCTTGGCCAACAGGGCGCTGAGTGGAGCCAGAAAGGAGGCCCAGGATGGTCCCACTGACAGAATCTCAGGGCCACCGTCTCCACAGTCCAAGTGGCCTATGTGTTGCCACTGATGGAAAGCACTAGAAAGAATCGAGGGTAACAAGTGGCTCTTCCTGGAGGTTCTCATGGCAACCAACTTGGAACACCATTTGGCTTAAGGATTTTTTTTTTTTTTCTTTTTAAATCAGGCTTTCACAAACAGATCTTGTGTATCAGTCTCTTGGGTGGAGGCAGGTAGAAGGGGCTGACTTGTTCTCAGAAATGGAATGGAGGTTCTCAAGAATAGCCCAGACTCACCCACTTTGAATAAACCCAGCTAAGTCCTCACCTAAGCACCAAGACATAAGCAAAACAAAACAACAACCCAGATAGCGTACTTGCCACTCCAAAGTGCAGTCTTTTATTTTCTCAGTTGCATCCTAATCTTGATTTCAACCAGAAAGGGGCCCCTGTTCATACGCACAGGGGTCTGGACTGTCGACTCCAGCCCTACTCTTAATTCACTGGCCATTTCACAGCCTCACTGGGTACCCTTGGGCTTCACTTTCCTATTTGCAAAGAGTTATTTATTTTTAATTTTTTTTGAGATGGAGTCTTGCTCTGTCGCGCAAGCTGGAGTGCAGTGGCATGATCTCGGCTCACTGCAACCTCCACCTACCAGGTTCAAGCAATTCCAATTCTCCTGCCTCAGCCTCCCGAACAGTTGGGACTACAGGTACGCACCACCACACCTGGGCAATGTTTTGTATTTTTAGCAGAGATGGGATTTCACCGTGTTAGCCAGGATGGTCTCGATCTCCTGACTTCGTGATCCGTCCACCTTAGCCTCCCAAAGTGCTGGGATTACAGGCATGAGCCACCGTGCCCAGCCCTTATTTGTAAAGAGTTATTTAAAGCAAACAAAGAAATTTCTGAAATTCGAGTTGGATATGGGCCGTGAGGGTCTGGTGACCAGGTGATTAAAATCTTGTTGCTGTCTACCTTCCATCCAATAGGTAAATGCCTCACGACGGTAGTTTATATTTATAATAAAGAATCACAGAGGGTTAAGTGTGGAGAGCGCACAATGTTCTTATTATACGCCTCCCGTCAACATGGAGAATAGAGGAGAGCGGAGGAATGCCCATCTTACAACTACAGCGCCACTTCTCAGCACGCCTGGCTTGTCTTGAGCATTCACTGAACAAATGAATGTAGATTAATCAGCGCAACAGACTTACCTCTGAAAACTTGAATTCTGCAGAGTACCTATATATGAATGCCAAGGTTGCTGACCTGTAAGGCCCCTGAAAACGAGAGATCATGGGCTTCCCTGATGACAGGGCCATATGGTGTCCTCAGATTAGATCGTAGCCCAATGGCTTTAACTTGCTTGATGAATGAGTAACAGAGGGAAGAAAGAAAGGAAGTACGTGAAGGGGGTAAAGAGAAGGAGGGGATGAGGGGGAAAGAGTGACCTCCAAAAACGGACTGGCCCAAACTGGGCCAACTTGAGCTACCCTGGAAGACGCAAGAGGGTTCACTCTATCCCAGGGATGAACAGAGGACTCTGGAATCCTCAAATGGAAATGGAAAAGTCAATGAGCCATATTGTACTCAAAATATCTTGTTAATAACAAGGCTATTGGCTTTGAATGTTTGGAAATCATCCACAAAGTAGTTTACTAAGCCACAAAGCAATTACCACTAGCACCCATTTTTCATAAGGAAACCAAGAAATAATATTCTAAAATCGGTAGCTGGTGTCATGACCCAACCCCAGATCTGGACTGAGCGGTTCTCTATCCCATGGACAGATCCTACCAGGAGGTCTTCATGTCGGTGAAGGCCTTTGCGTCGGCCTTTTTGGTTGCCATGCTTCAAGAACAAGAGAAAAGTAACAACGTTTGGTTTACTTTAGTATATTAGGCATTTTTCTAATGCGAACTATAAGAAAGCAATTCTCATTCAATGATAGAGGTGCCAAAAAATTAGAGATTAGTAAGTCATCGGTTTCTAGCACGTTAAGACTGAAAGACCAGTGAGCTGTGCTTCTTGAATTCTGCCCTCACTGCAGATGTGCAGGTCAAACCCAAAGTGGTCAATGGCAAAGAAGGAGAAAGATGGATTTCCAGGGTACGGGCTCCTGACTAGAATCTGTCCCTCGCTCACGCTTCTCCCGGCCCTTGGGGCTGAGTCTTTAGACTGACATGGTGGAGAATGTGTTTGCTGTGGTAGAGAAAGCAATGAGCTGGACCAAACAGCAGCACTGAAAGCTTCCCAAGTCACACTCAGACCAGACTTTTCCAGGGATTGGAAGACGGAGAGAGGGAAAGAAGGTGCCGTCACCAAGTGAGGGTTTGGTGCAGGGCTCTGGAACGTCCAGAAGAGCTGGAAGCAAAGGTGGCGGGACACTGTCTGAATGGCAACAACCCAGTGTGGCCACAAGAGAGTCTGCTATGCCTGTCCAGTGCCCACCAGTGACAGAAAACCATACAAGGGACAGCAGTCCCAGCCCTGCCATACACAAGAAGACAGAGCCATCTGGGCGATGACAAAGACTTGCCCTAACCCATCTCCCATGTAGGACTGACTCGGCCCCGTTAAGAGCCTGTGGTGGGCGGCCTGGGAGAGTGGGGGCCAGGGCAGCCCAAAGGTGCAGAGGGCAAAGTGGTGGACAGGCCCCAGCTTGCTGGCCTCTGAGACGAGCTGGTTTGTTTCCATCCCTGAAGCCTCTGGATGAGCTGGATGAGGTCTTGATAACTGAGAACTTTGGAAAGCTTCCTCTAATGAGACTGGGAAGGGGTGGCAGGGTGGGGGCAGGGGCCTCCCCGAGGAAGCAGCTGGGGGAAGGATGATTGGCATTTCCAGAGGAGACTTTACAGACGGCGCCTGATCTCATAGGACACATGAGGCAGCGCTTGATTTGGGGCTAATTTGCCGAATGAGGTAGTTCCATCCTGACCTCTCCAGGCATGGTGGGTCTGGGAAGACAGGAGCCAAGCCTTCCTCCTGAAACCCCTGGTGATGAACAGTGGCTGAGAAAGCCAGATGTGGACCCCCAGAATGCAATGTGAAAAAAATAAAGAAGGAGGGCTGCAAAGGATTCTGGGTGAGGCTGTGAACTGAATGGCACCTTCTACCCATGATGCTGATCCTTGACACCTGGCTTAGAGACAGAGATCTCCCTCCCCTGATCCTCCAAAGCCCTGGAGACAAGGGAGCCAGCTGGAGGAAGAGCCTTGGGGCTTCCAGGGCACAAGCATGTGACGGTGACCCCTACAAAACTCGGCAGGGACCACAAAGTTCCAGCCTCCGTTTGTTTCAGAGCGGCAAGCACAGCACGGAAATCAGGGGGTCTTTAGCCTCAGAGACAAGGGCAGGGCTGTGGGTCTGTCTTCTGGGCCTGGGAATACAGGGGAGCCCCCAGCTAGGCCGTCCGAGTCACCCTTCTGGAATCACCAGCTCTCTGCCCTCTCCTCAGTGGCCCCAGGAGAAAGGGTGGGGGGCATCCACTCAGCATGGGCCCCACGGTGGGAGCCCAGTCCCCCTCCCCAGCAGGACCCCCCGAAACTGCACAGGCCCATCTAGATCTCCATGTCCACAGGGCGTATGCTGCCCGTCTTGTGCTCTCTGACCCACAGCTCCCTGTCTTTGGCCGGGTCCACTTTTCGAAGCAGTTGATCCACGGGCTCGACTGTCTGCAAGAGACAGAGAATACGCGACATCGTCAGAGACAGCAGCCAAGCTGGGGAGAGCTCCTCTGAGACATGCTGTCCTCACCTTAGTGTCTCTCAGAGCAGCCTCTCTAGAGGGCTCCAGGGCCCCAGGGGAGGCCCATCTGAGGAACAGCACACGAAGAGGGCTGTGAACGGGGAAGCCCAGAACGCATCCGGACTCTGCTTCTCACCCTGCAGACTCCAGGCCTGGATAAGAGGCTGGGAGGGCCTGAAAGGCTGTCCTTCTCCCTTTCACCCCACATTCACCACCAGAGAACAGGACAAATAAAACTTGAGCTTTAGGTATTTTGAATATTTCTAGAAGTCGTTTTTTTTTTTGTTTTGTTTTGTTTTTTAAGAAATTTAATAACGTCTTCAGCTACTATAACTATTATGAGCTTCTTTCTTGGGGTAACAGCTCACAGGTGAGTCCACTTCACATGCCAGGGTCGGATTCACACGGACGTCCAGGACAATGCTGACAGGCCCAGCCCACGAGGCCACCCCCAGGCCACAGCACCTGCCCACTGCCCGCCTTTAGGATAGATTCACTTGCAGCAGCCACTTGGCCACGGCCTAGCACCAGGTGGCTCTCCCCAGGCCCTGTGTCACCCAGGAGTCCTGCTGGGCTGGAAACTCACGCTTTGGTTGAACATGTCTGTTTCATGCCGCAGCTGCGTGTACTGGCACAGGTGCTGCCGGATCATCTCTACCCTCTCCACCTCCAGCCGCTCTAGCTCCTGCCGAGAAAGTAAAGGCCGGAGAACTCTGAGCACGTCCCTTCCACTTGGGGGTCCTCCCACCAAGATGACAAAACGCAAGTCACTGGCTGTGGATATCCTGCCCCATCTGACTCCCTGGGGTCTGATGAGGAGCGTGCCCCGTTATCTCGGGTGAAGGTGAAGCTGATGACAGCAGCAGCTGCTGTTTTACTTCCTGAAAAGCCTGCTCCGCCAGGCACCGAGCTGACGGCTTTCCGTGCGTTCCTTAACTGTCCTCGTTACAATTTTAAGAGATCGTTTCTGTTATGATCCCCATTCTCCAAGCAAGGGAACTAACACCTAGAGAGGCAACAACACGGCTCACCCAAAGCGACACGGAATGATGGGGGAGACAGGATTTAAACCAGAGTCCATCGGGCTGTTACTCATGGCACCGCACCCACGCAGCCCGAGCCCTGGTGCCCTGGTGGGGTGCAGCAAGGGGACACATGTGGGAGCTCCATGCCACACATTCCTGGGACCTTGTCCCTGGGCCTCTGCTGAGCAGCCTCCCTTCCTCTGCCCACGCCCAGTGCTGCGGCCGCAATAGAGACCAGGCCAGGGAGGCAGACGGGGCTGCACGTGGCGCAGCTTTTGTCAAAGGGGAGAGGGGAAGGCGTTTGTCCTCTGGTTTCTAGACGGTTTTGTGTCTTTGGAATCTAGGGGATCAGGCTGTTATTCTGCATCCAACTAGGTCACTGCCCAGGTGATTAACCAGAAAAGGGGGGTAAAGCAGGGGGCTTAATTAGGAGATTAACCAGGAGGAAAACTAGGCCACTGTCCCTGGTGGAGGCCTCTAATCTGCTCTGGTGGGCTGACACCTGGGGAAGGCAGCTGGTGAGTCCTGTGCTGGATGGACAGGGGTGGCTTTAGGCAGTGGGATGATCCGATGAGCACCTGGCATGATGCCTCCTGTCCCATCTGGCCCAAGCACCAGCCACACTTCGCTGTCCACTCAGGCAGGTGCTGATCGATAAGGAGATGCTGCTCCTTTACAAGAAATACTCAGGAAAACATCATCGGCCCTGCCGCCTGTTGTTCACCCTTGGTCAGAGGCCTCCCCCCACCCCCCGTGTAGCGCCAACCTCACCCATCCATCCACTTTGCAAGGATCTCCTATCAAGGACCTGCATCTCGTGTGTGTGTGTGTTGGGGGGGGGGGTCCTGTCTTCCTATAGCTTGGCTATTTTTCCTAAAGAGGCCATTGTCCACTTAGTTGAGGAGAATTCTCAGTTGACCCTGACCTCTCAGGGGACAGCCCAAGAAGGATGTAGCCATATCCAACCCAACCCTGCCCACGTCCACACAGCTAGGAAGCGCTGGAGCAGAGATCTGAATCCACATAAGCTGGCTCAGATTGAGGTTTTGACCCCAACACTGAAGTAGGTTTGATGACCATCTCTAGGGTCACTCCACCCCATCACCCCCGTGCCCGCTAACCACCACCAGGGGCTGCTCTGCGTCAGCCTCTACCGTCATGTCCACACATCCCTGACCACTTACCAATGTGGTGGTCACCATCTCTTCAAACCACTTGGACTGGGCCTGGTTGTAGAGGTCCACACAGCGCATGAGGTCATCTCCTGGAAAAAAGACCACAGTCACCATCACGATGCATCCTGTCCCCACCATGACTCCGTGCCCCACCACCAAGCCTTCTCCTCCCACTAGGGTCACGGTGGCCACTGGAAAGTTGGAAAAGGGATGGCAGTAGGAGTAGGAAGAAGAAAGCAGAGCCAAGGAAGGAAGGAAGGGGGCAACCCACTCCCATGAGAAACCAGCTCAGGTGTCCCCTTGAAGCCTGACGCCAGATACCAAGGATTCAGGATGGTGGTTCTCACTGTGTGTGTGTGTGTGTGTGTGTGTGTGTAGGGCATTCCTAGGACCCCCGATCCTACCATGAGCCCAAGAAATGCTTCCCCCTCTCTAAAGATGGCAGTTTTATTTTACACTGGGGAGTCCAGATCGGTTAAAACATGTCACACACAATTTGGTACTAAGAAGAATTAAGGAAGATAAATTTGCAGATCACGTGTGTGTGTGTGTGTGTGTATGCATGAACACACTGCAAGATGTCCTTCTGAAGCACTAAAGAATGCATCTATAGTCCCAGTCTAAAACATGCACTGAAGCAGCACACACCAGCTTCAGGAGAGTGGCTACCTTGGGAAACAGAGAGAGGCCGAGTGGGCAGGAATCAGCGCCTCCCATCGCATTTTATGTCATCGCAGAAAGATCTGAGGCAAACGTAACTATCCAATATTGATGACTACTCTATTACTTTCTGTTATCATATGTACGTCTGGAACATTTTGTAATTAGAAAGGAAACGCACTGTGGAGTAACTGCAAACATTACTAAGTGTATCAGCACCTTGGAAGCTTGCTACACAAATCACCGTCTGTGGGACAGTGGCACTTGTATCCCCCGGGGTCGGCCAGAAATTCAGAAACCCAGGACAGATCCGAGACCTACTGAATCAGAGACTGCGTGTTTACGAGAAGCTCTGGTAATGCGTGTGCACATGGCAGGCGGAGCAGCACAGCCCTCGTGCACAGCTTTGTCTCAGCGTAGCTTCCTGATCTGCTCAGGGCTCCAGCAAGAGGAAGGCATCATGGTCTTCACTCAAGATGGAAAATGCTCACAATGAACCCCAGAGTGAAGTAATTTTCTCTAGTAATTCTAGAAGCAGAATGCTAGCGTGGAACTTGGGAATCTGAGTAGAGTTCAAGTTACTCCTGTAGCATCATCCTTGTGGCTCATAGTACTCTGATAGGAAAGCCAAAGAGAATAGGGAAGGTTATGTCTCCATACCCAAGGCCAAGCTGCGAACCACACCACTAGCTGTGCCGCACGCCAGGGGCAAGTGTGCCTTGAGTAACAGAGCCCACACCGAGGCATTTATTCATTTTGTTCTTGGTCCAAGGCCAGTGACTGGACCCTTGATCCCAAGGGGCACTGACCCAGAGAGAAGAAAGTGGATACCACGCTGTAAAATGTATTTTTTTTTTTTGAGATGGAGTCTGACTCTGTCACCTAGGCTGGAGTGCAGTGGTGCAATCTCAGCTCACTGCAACCTCCACCTCCTGGGTTCAAGTGATTCTTCTGCCTCAGCCTCCTGAGTAGCTGGTACTACAGGTGTGTGCGACCACCCCTGGCTAGTTTCTGTATTTTTAGTAGAGACGGGGTTTTACCATATCAGCTAGGCTAGTCTCGAACTCCTAACCTTGTGATCTGCCCGCCTCGGCCTCCCAAATGCAAATACATTTCCACCAAGAGCTCCTGCCTGGCCAAGGAGGAGGAGGGCGGCGTGCTGCTCTGTACACTGTGAAACTCCCTGAGCCCTGTGTGTCAATCCTGATTTTGAGAAAATGCTTCAAGAACTGCCACAGCATTGGGAAACAGAGTAGGTGAAGGGGGCTGTGCCTTCTCTCTATGGTAGCCCAAGAGCTTGAAAGTGGACCTTTATGAACAGCATTGGTTAAGACCATGGATTGTGGGACAAGAATGCCTTTGTTGTCACCCCAGTTCAACTACTTAGTAACTGTGTAATCGTAGACAAGTCAGTTAACCTGCCCTTGCCTCCGTGTCTTCATCTGTAAAACGGAGATAACGACTGTACCTTTACGGAGTTGTTACGAGGAATAAATATGTCCACATATGTAAAGCACTTAGAGATGGGCGTAGAGAGCCAAATATTAATATGGGCTATGGTGCTGATGAAGATGAAGATGATGATCATGATCCCTGAGGATCTGACGTCCTTCCTTCTAGAAGCCTTGGAAAAGATCAGGAGGAGGGAGGAAAGGAACAGAAGGAAAGAACAGGTGGCAGTTACTAAGCAACAGGCTGTTCAGAAAAATGGTGACAAGCCAGGGTCTCTGGAATAAGAGGAGACTGAATTTTGGCTTCACCGCTCCACCACTGTGGAGCTCATGGAAGATTCTCACTTTCTCCGCCGTCAGTCTTCTCAGTTGTAAAGGGTATACATATACCTCCCTGCAGGGGGACTGTACTGATCCAAAGAGACAATGCTCTAAAGCATGGAGGCTGGCCACAGCGATCGCTCAGAAGAGGTGGCATTTTTCAGAGTTAGGTCTAAGGACTGTCACTTTCACCACAAAATGATTCCGAACTACAGGAATGAGAGACCGTATTATCTGATGATAATGCAATAAAACTATGTAAAAAAAAAAAAAAAATAGCAAGATTAGAAAACAACAAAAAAGCCCTTGCTTGTAAACATGTAAAGATTTTCTTTGAAACAATTCTTGGCTCAGAGATTAAATGAAAACCCAAATAGCAAAACACATTGAAAACAGCAGAAATAAAAACGCCACAAATAAGAAACTGTGGAATATGGTTAGACCACCAGTGTAAGGAAAAAGAAATGTCTGGTGGGTTAAATATTTCACTGTTTTCTTTTGTTTTTTTTTTGAGATGGAGTCTTGCTCTGTGGCCCAGGCTGGAGTGCAGTGCTGTGATCTCGGCTCACTGCAACCTCTGCCTCCTGGGTTCAAGCGATTCTCCTGCCTTGGCCTCCCAAGTTGCTGGAATTACAGGCACACACCACCACACCCAGCTAAGTTTTGTATTTTTAGTAGACACAAGGTTTCACTATGTTGGCCAGGCTGGTCTCGAACTCCTGACCTCGTGATCTGCCCACCTGGGACTCCCAAAGTGCTGGTATTTTACAGGCATGAGCCACCCCGGCCAGCCTTCACTGTTTTAAAAACAAAAACAAAAACACCTGAAACAAAAAAAAAAAGTAAGAAAAAACCCTCTAGGTGATTAAAAAGAAAAGATCTAAGTCAGCTGTGAAATCTAGGCTTCTTATGGGAAATATCACTGTACAGAAAAACGGCAAGAAAAAATAGACAAACAACAACAACAACAAAATTACAAAGAACAAAACTAAAAGACAAATGACAATCTAGGAAAAATATCTGCAATTAAAATGACAAACGGGCCATGTGCTGTGGCTCACGCCTGTAATCCCAGCACTTTGGGGGGCCGAGGCAGGCGGATCACGAGGTCAGGAAATCAAGACCATCCTGGCTAACACAGTGAAAACCTGTCTCTAATAAAAATACAAAACAATTAGCCGGGCATGGTGGCGGGCACCTGTAGTCCCAGCTACTCGGGAGGCTGAGGCAGGAGAATGGCGTGAACCCGGGAGGCGGAGCTTGCAGTGAGCCGAGATTGCGCCACTGGGTGAAACTCCGTCTCAAAAAAAAAAAAAAAAAAAAGACAAATGGTTCATCTCCCTGATAGATAAAGAATCTATGGTCAATGGGGAAAGGATATAAAGGATATAAGTTAGTCAGTTCACAGAAAGTACAAAATGATTTATATGTACATTTTACATACTCAACCGGGGTTATGGAGAAAAGCAAATTAAAAACAAAATATCATTTTCCTCTCTCACTAACGATTTCAAATCTTGGTGACACACAATGTTGATAAGCATTTAGAGAACAGGCATTATTCATAGATGCTGTTGATGGGTGCTCTCTCTGGAAAGCAATTTGGAAATATCCATCAAGATGAATAATACCCTTTGACTCAGCATCTATATTCTCTCTATATGCAGATCTGGTCTTAGGCACACACAAAGATGCAGGTACAAATAACAACAGCTTCACTGGCTGGCAAGCACTCTGAAACAGTCTGAGAGTCCTAAACCTCAATTAAGGGAATGATGAAATAAATTTGGGTACAACCATACAATCGGACACTGGCCAGCCATTAAAAAGTTTGATATGCATGAATGGAAGGGCAAAAAGATTTATACAAATGAAAGAGAGGTATTTCCAAGAAATTCAGAAGACAGACTGTATCATCAAATTTATATAAATTTAAATATTTAAAAATCAACACACTAGGAAGAGATGGTGATTATTTCTGTGAATAGCATTTTATATTCTTGTCTGCTGCTTAAAATATTTTGCCATGTACCAATACTGTTTTTGCAATATCATTTTTTTTTGAGGTGGAGTCTCTCTCTGTCACCCAGGCTGGCATGCAATGGTGTGATCATAGCTCACTGCAGCCTTAACCTCCCGGGTTCAAGCCATCCTCCACCTTAGCCTCCTGAGTGGCTGAGACTACAGGCATGCACCACCATGCCTAACTAATTGTTTCAATTTTTTTTTTTTTTTTTGTACAGATGAGGTACTATGTTGCCCAGGCTGGTCTCGAACTCCTGGGCTCAAATGATCCTCTTGCCTCTGCTTCTCAAATTGCTGGGATTACAGGTGTTAGTCACTGCACCTGGCCTACAATTTATTTTTTTAATAACTTAATAATTTAAACAGATCTCTTCCCCTTATGTGCCCCCCTTCTCTCTACCAATAAATATATTGTGCCTTCTATTTATGGATCCTGTAATTTATTTTTGTGCATTATAAGATCTGTATAAAAAATGTTATCCTTCTATTACATTATTTTTTATTGACCTATTTCTATCCTACCTTATGTAAGGTGAATGCTTTCTTCTGTAATGAAGGATTTTAACAGGTTCACCAGAAATTGAGATGAATAGTGTTAGACCAAACTCTAACACTATGGGACACATTCTCATTCCAGAGGTAACATGTATGTCCTCTCGTGCAGTAAAACGTGGCTTGTAAGGTGAATGCTTTCTTCTATAATGAAGGAATTGTAACAGGTTCACCAGAAATTGAGGTGAATAGTGTTAGACCAAACTCCAACACTATGAGACACAATCTCATTCCAGAGGTAACATATGTGTCCTTCTCGTGCAGTAAAACATGGCTTCCTAGTTACTGAGGTTTTCACTGGTTTCTACCAGGCCTTCTCTTCCTCTGTGTATTAGCTAACTTTTACCACTAGGTGGAAGCAGAAACCAATTCATTGGGAGACTTCTTCCGGGAGACTGAAATCTGGCTATTTCTTTAAACAAAGTGTCAGCCTCTGTTCCCAGGGCAGGAGCCCATCCCCATAGGTGAACCTTGAAAGCATTGCTTCCTGGGGAGGTGGGCAGCTTGGGTGGGCTGTGCGCTTCTGTGGGCTCTGAACAGGGACAGGGCCCTGAGCTGTCAGCGCGTGAAGGAGTTTGTCCACCTCCTGGTCAGAGATCTGGGGCTTGGGCAAAAAAAAAAAAAAAAAAAAGTAAAAAAAAATTAAAAAGCCATGATCAGGGAGACAGTGAGAAGTCCAGCCTCTACCACGTCCCAGAACTAGCCCGGCCTGTCTCCTTCCTCTGATGCCAAAAGTCTCTTCCTTTGAGATCTCTGGGTGTGGGTCAGAGAAGAGAGAAGAGGGCGTACCTCCTGGGAAACAAGGGAAGTCATTTCCCCACTGCAGTCTTGCAAAGGAGAGATGCACCCTCCCTGGTCACCCCATCTCCTAGCCCCATGCCCTCTCCTTCTGGGCGCACTGAGCAGGCCGGGAGGGTGCCCGGCACTCACCAGCCTGTGTGGACTTCCTCCGCGCCTTCTTGATGTCCTCCTCTGTCTTGTTGCTCAGCTTGATCTCCAGCTGCTGGGTCTTCATCTCCAGGTCTCTCTGCCGCTCTGTGAGGGCTTTCCGGGCCTGGGATCCAAGGACACAGAGAAGCTGCTCGTAAAGCTTGGAGCCAGTGGGCCTCCTGGGCCACGCAGCCTAGCTTCCCTTTAGAGCCCTTTTACCCCTTGTTTGTGTGGATGATGCCACAGTGGCCCAGAGAGGCGCAGCAGCCGGGGTGGCGCCACCCAGCTAGGTAGAGGCTACAACCTGGCTCTTTTCATCCTTGTCTCTTCCACTGACATCGGGGCTCAGCCTACATCAATCTCTCAAATCACGTTTGTTTCCCCTGATGGAGCCTGTATACAGACTGGGGACCTAGGCAGTCCTAAAACCACATCCCCTGTGCCTGGAAGGGACCACAAAGGCCACCTGTGTCACCCCCCTGCCATACTTCATAGGATGTAGCACCAGCCCTCCCGTTCCGGAGCTGGACACGCCTTGACCCTCTCATTCCCCTCACTCTACTGCCTTTCCTCCAGGCCACCACTGGCATCTCTGTGGCCCTTGGGTGGCGGCAGCTGACTGGGTCCAGGGTGTCCCAGTATTTTGAGCCCCCTTCTCCTCTCTAAAGCACCGGGGCTGGGAATCAGTCTCTGGGGCACGCTGTCTTCCCTCTAAGGCTGAACATCAGCTCCCTGGAGGCGAGACCACCCAGGACTCTGCATCGTCCCTGAGCAGGAAGGAGAGCAGGAAGCGGGTGACTGAGTCAGGAGGACTCTGCCCAGTGAGGCTTAAACACGGGCCCCCACGTGAACCAGCACCAGTCTCGAGGTTTAATTGGTCGCCTACAGTCCCTCGACCACCCACTGCTGCTGCAGCCTCTCCTCACACCCCTGGCCCTCTGGGTGGTCATTCGAGCATTTGAGCACCATGGGGAGGCAGCTCCATCTGCCCTTGGATGGATGGAGTGCTCAGGTGTGGGCACGAGGCTTGGACATCCCCCTATTCCCCTACCTGGGGACAAAGATTCCGCCTTGGCGTATGGAGCCACTGCTGGCTTCCCAGTCCCCCCACTCCCCCTTCCAGGCAGCCCCTGACGCGCCTGCCCCGGCCCAGTGTCCTGGGCCTCTCACCTTCTCCACCGAGGCATAGCGGCTGGCGAGCTGCTTGCGAAGGTCGGCAATGTGGTGGTCGCACTTTTTCATGTCTTTCTTGAAGTTCTCACGGAAGTTCATCAGGGGCTTCTCCACCTCGCTGTGAAGCTGTTGGGAGAGTGGAGAAGCACACTCAGGACCCAGGGTGTCAGCTGTAAGTCAGTGCAGGGAGGAGGGGTGGGAAGGGCGCCCCCATTTCCCCAGGCAGGTGAGGATGAGTCTGGGGCAGCGACCTGGCAGGAAGGTGAGAGACACGCCCTGACACGTGGCTGCCTATCAGGTCTCAGTTTATGCAGGTCACCTTAGCTCAGGAGGCCCCAGCACACGTCTATAGGATAACTGGTTAGCAACTAGCACCTTCTGATTTCCCCATCTGTTAACTCCTTTCTTCTGGCTTCTGCAGCTGTTACATTTTATTTTTAGAATTTTTTACTGCCTATATTTATGGTTTATAATATGCTGTTTTAAAATATGTATACATTGTTGAATGGCTAAATCAAGTTAATAATCAATGGGCCGGGCATGGTGGCTCATGCCTGTAATCCCAGCACTTTGGGAGGTCGAGGCAGGTGGATCACCTGAGGTCAGGAGTTCGAGACCAGCCTGGCCAACATGGTAAAACCCCATCTCTACTAAATATACAAAAAATAAAATAAAATAAAATAATTATCTGGGCATGGTGGTGGGCACCTGTAATCCCAGCTACTTGGGAGGCTGAGGCAGGAGAATCACTTGAACCTGGGAGGTTGCAGGGAGCCGAGATCGTGCTGTTGCACTCCAGCCTGGGCGACAGAGTGAGACAGTGTCTCAAAATAATAATAAAATAATAATAATAATGACCTCACACACTTATTTTATCCCACAGCTTCCTGCACGGCTTTGTTCTTGTGTCTGTCTCCCTTATTTTCCAAACTGAGAGCCTTCTGGGGACAGAAACCACATCAGCGTCTGTGTCTCCAAGCACTTAGCACAGTGACTGGGGTATGCAGCTCCAGTAGAGAACAGTCGAATGAATGCCATTCAATTAGAGGTCTCAGGTCAGTCCTGTTTATCCAACATCTACTCCATGGCAGGTGCTGAGAATACAAAGATGAGCTAGACAGGCTCCAAACTTCGAGGAACTGATGGTGGGAACTCCTCAAGGCCCGCTGGAAACACAGTGGCAACTCTTCCACACTGCGCTCATGGAGTCATTCTCAGCTTGCTGGGCTGCCTGGGGCACAGGCACACAGGTTCCCACCAAAGGGAACCGCCCTGTATCCCAGGGGCCAGAGAAAAGGGTTTATGCTGCCAGAAGAGCTGGCTGGCATCAGGGTTTTAAGCTTTTTTCTTCTCTCTTATTCCTTCCCTCTTTCCCGCCCCACCCCCCTTTAAAAGAACTTCTCCTTAAAATTTGTTCTTCTTGGTTGTGAGCGTAACATTTATTTCATAAGAAAATAGATCAACGGGATCTGCTGTGGTCAAAGCCAGGTGGCACCCTAGCCCTGTGCACCCCTCCCACCCCACTGCCTGGAATCAGGCAACTCGCTTCAACCTATGCCCACTCCACCACCACCAATCCACCTCCACCTGTCTCAGAGGTGTCTCTAGGGGGCGCAGCTCAACTTCCCTGGACAGATGATATCCCAACGAGGGTTCTGTGACTTCTCTCCTCTCCCTCCTTGCCAGGTTTTTGGCTGTACAATATCCTTTTCTCTGGAGACCGACAGGACGTAGGTGTCCTTATTCTAAGTAACTGACTTACACGGGGCTGGGAGCGCCAAGCGGGCAGGGGCCTGATCTAGCTTGAGCACAGCTGTGCCCAGTGTCTGACCTGGGCTGGTGCAGGGTGGGCGCCCCTTCTGTATTTGCAGAAAGAATGACAAACTCTTCAGAGCCCAATCCCCTGGGTGACAAGAAGACAGCTTTGTCGCTGGATGGCCTTCAAAGACTCACAGAGAACTGGCCATCCAAACACCTCTCTCCTCGTGTTAGTTGTAAATATGTCCTATTTTTTTGAGCCCCTGGAACCTTCCTTGTGTAGGAAAACATCCCCATCTGGTGGCAGTTTGCAGGATGCTACAAACATCTTGAGAGCTTATGAGAATAAACAAATCCCCTTCCCATGTACATAGGTTTGGCATTTGCTGAGGAGGAAGAGCTGTACGACTCCGGCAATCTGGGAGAGTCAGCTCAGCCTGCTGACTCAGAAACTCTGGGGTCTCTTTCTAAGGACGTGGAAAGCAAGTGATTTTCAGACTTTAATATGTCCAGGAATGACCGGGAAGAGTTTTCAACATTAAGGTTTCCTGGACCCCAGCCCCAGGTTCTGTGGTCTGAGGAAAAGCCCATGAACCTGCCAATATACCAAGAAGCTTTTCCCAAATTCAAATGACATTGTGGAAATGCGACGCTGCTATCACAAGTGATTTGATTCCATAGATGAGGATGCCCAGAATCTCCATCTCTCTACAGACTTTTTTTTTTTTTTTTTTTTTTTTTGAGACGGAGTCTCGCTCTGTCACCCAGGCTGGAGGGCAATGGCGCAATCTCGGCTCACTGCAAGCTCCGCCTCCCGGATTCAAGCAGTTCTCCTGCCTCAGCCTCCCGAGTAGCTGGGATTACAGGCACCCGCCACCACGCCCCGCTAATTTTTTTTGTATTTTTAGTAGAGACGGGGTTTCGCCGTCGTAGCCAGGGTGGTCTTGATCTCCTGACCTCGTGATCCGCCCGCCTCGGCCTCCCAAAGTGCTGGGATTACAGGCAGGAGCCACTGCGCCCGGCCGATATTAAGTCCTTTTTAAAGACATAATTTTTTTTCCTTTAAAATGGTTAGGCTGGTATCTTTAGTACTCATTCTTAACTTTTAAGCGTCTCTGTTGAACCAGGAGTCAGAAGTCCTTCCTGGAAGTGTGTCCTTGCAGATCAGGCTGGCCTGTCATGGGCCCATCAGTTTTTCTTTCCAAAACTCTCGCTCTCTCTGCTTCCTTTTCATCTCACACATCAGAAGAGAATAAGAGAAATTCCAACTTGGTAGGAATTTCAGACACTGTCTAGTCTGATATTTGTCAGACGGTGTGCGGCCGAGAGTTATGAAATCAATTTAATGGGCCGGGACCAGCTTTTTTGGTGAGAAGAGACCAGACTTGAACAGAAAATACCAGAGTACATTTCAAGTAGGAGGATAAATACTGTTTTATCAAACATTTGTTTCAGCTACGGATACGTGTCAATGTCTTGTGTGCAGATACCGGAGTGGATACCTACAGATGGGTTCCGAACACCCAGGTAAAATGCATCATTGCTAAGACACTGTCAAATAAGTGTAAAGAGACTGATGTGGTCTGAATTCTTCATTTCATATGTGAAGAAATAAAACCCCAGGCAAGCTAAGTGACTTGCCCAAGGTCACAGAGCCTTGTTAGTGACAGTACTGAGACACAACTTATGTCTCCTCACTCCTGTCCCCTAAATCTTCTGATGGAACGCACAGCCTCTACTGCATGAGATTTTCTACCAGCAGAAGCAATTCTGCTATTCTCCCTTCTTCAGTAGGAGCCAGGTGTGACTTCTTTTGTATACAGCACTCTGATTTCTTTAGTAACCTGCTGCTGTTAGCAATGGCTTGAGCTAGTGGACCAGAAAAACCAGAAAAACTTCTGTAACAGAATTGCATTTCTTTTTTTTTTTTTTTTCTTTTTTTTGAGACGGAGTCTCGCTCTGTCGCCCGGGCTGGAGTGCAATGGCCGGATCTCAGCTCACTGCAAGCTCCGCCTCCCGGGTTTACGCCATTCTCCTGCCTCAGCCTCCCGAGTAGCTGGGAGTACAGGCGCCCGCCACCTCGCCCAGCTAGTTTTTTGTATGTTTTAGTAGAGACGGGGTTTCACGGGGTTAGCCAGGATGGTCTCGATCTCCTGACCTCGTGATCCGCCCGTCACGGCCTCCCAAAGTGCTGGGATTACAGGCTGGAGCCAGCGCGCCCGGCCTGCATTTCTTAAAGAGTTTTTAACACTGACACAGAGCATTCGGAGCAGAATTTCAATAAGTCTTTTGGAGCAGACGTTAAAAAGGATTTTCAGCATATGGAGCTATATTATTCATGGCAGTCAAATAAATCCTTGGAGGCACTTTCTTCTCAAGGAATCTCCGTAAAACCACTAGGCTGCTGCGATGATCGCCTGAGGCCACCAACACTGACCGACAGGCTGGAAGCAGTCGAGAGCCTGTTGTAGCAAAGTCTGTTTTGCATGACGGGTCTTCATGAGCTTCCCCGTCAGCTGAACGGTGAGGTCCACCCTGTGTCCTGAACACTAACTTAAAAATGCTCTGAGCATTTGGTTGTCCGGGGCCAGTCTGCACCAGCCCATTGGCAACCCCTGGAAAGGCAGAGGTTCAGGAAGAGCATGTGTCTTCAATGCCATTGGTCTGCCAAAGAGGGGGTGTTGCTGGAAGAAAAGCTCTGGGGACCAAGTCTCTCATTTGCTCAGTCCTCTCCTTTGCTTGCTCTGTGACTGAGCCCACCTGGCTGTGTGACCATGGGCTGTGATCTCACCCCACCTCTTCTCAGTGTGAAACGGGGATGCCATCTCGCACGGTGGTTGACGGCAATGAGTTAAATCCTGCACACAGCCATCCACACCACTTACGTCACCACTACCCCGTCGGAGAGGGTTTTACCACCTGTTGAGTACTCTAAACAATCAAGAATCAGGGGTCCTGCTGATGGGGAGTAAATGCTACCAAGATTCCCGGGGACCCAGCAGGTGACCTTTCCAAAGCTCACAGCTCTGGCTCCCAGCCCCACCCCATCACAATGGCAGCCCGCCCAGGCATCTTGCCAGTCATTGGAAGTTTCCACCACAGCAGAGAATGGAGCTGCTGGGGGCTCCGACAGGAGAAGGGAGGCCTTGCGGGAAAAAGCTACTCATGATCTGCCGCTGAAAAACAACTTGCTGTTTTGGATGCAACGCAGGAAAAAGACCCTTTCATGGAGTTCCCTTCTCTGCCAGGACTTGAGTAGCCATTTTCTTGTGAAGCGCTTGGAGTAGTGAGGTTAGTTAGCGTGCCTTCACTAGCTGGGAATTGTCACTCACATCTCGGTGTCAACTCAAATCTTGGGGCACACTAAGCCACGGGGAGCTGTAGCAGCTCTGTTCCCTCTTCCCACCCAGCTCCTTAGAAAGTCCTCTCACGTGTCTCAGTCATCTGAGTCACTCATTCTGCCTTCTGTGTGCCGAGTACCATCATGGGGTACGTCACATGGGATCCCAAAGCAGGGAATTGCAGTTGCAGTGGGAACGGCACGAGGAAAGAGACAGGACCAGTGAGTGCTGAACGTGGAAGCCCCAGGAAGCAGCAACCATCTCTGAGGGATGCTACCTTCAAATGATCAAGGATGCGTTTAAAGAAGGGAGACTCAGAGTTTAGGCAGTTTACCCTGCTGTGTCCGACTAGTGATGATGGGAGGGCAGAGGGATGAGAAAGGAGGCCAGGGTCACTGGGATGGTGCACTCTGAGAGGTCCCTCTTTTTTTTTTTTTTTTTTTTTT